>NC_012876.2:2555934-2855934 GCF_000003195.3 Sorghum bicolor | reverse complement strand
TTGTTGCCCGCCTTGGAAAATAAAAAATGCCCGTCTTGGAAAATAAAAAATATAGTAGTGTTATGTGGGGCTCCAAATGAACCTCTAATTATAATATGAGTGAGTAATTAAATGAAAATTTAGGTGTAACTTTAGATTAATTTCAAAGTGGTAGGGGTGCATAATTTTGTTATAGATTTACGAGGGTATTTTATATTCTCTCTGTTCCAAATTATAAGTCATTTTTTGTTTTTTTGGTTCATCAACTTTGCTACGTGTCTAGAAGTGTTATCATATCAAGATGAATACTAAAATGGATGTACCAAAAAAGTCAAAGCAACTTAGAATTTGGAGTGGAGGGAGTACTATATTTCCCATAATGGTACGATGAGATTGTTAATTTTTTGGAAAACAACATCGATCCAATAGCTGTTATTGTCAATGATGGTTAGAGATTACTAAATTGATAATTGATAGTATGATGTTTTTGTTGTTTCTAGCTAGAATTTCTAGTATTTTCCCTATTTCTATTTTTTTCTCATAAAATTTAACTGGGATGCATGAAAGGAAATATCTAGTTAGCAATAGTAAGATTCAGAACGACTTGTAAAAACGTAATTTTGCTGTCATATATTGAATAATTGTCCATAAATAAATATTTTAGCTTTCCTTTTCTTTGGGCTAGACGGGCCATCCTACTGGCTAGGCCCAGCTCAAAACAGGAGGGCTAGCTGACCGTTCCTGCATTTGCTGTCTAACTTGACAGAACTGAATGCTGCAGAGCGTCCGGCGTCGTTTGGTTGGGGGAATTTTTTTTTATATTAGTCAATCATTGTCCAATCCGTTATTTTACTGTAGCACTTTCGTTTGTATTAGTCAATTATTGTCTAATCAATTTTTTGTCTATATTTAATGCTCTATGTATGCGTCCAAATATTCGATGTGGCAGAGAATTTTGGAAAATTTTTTGAAACTAAACAAGGCCTTAGTCACCAGCATCACATGCTGTCAATGACTAGGCCTTGTTTAGTTGTAAAATTTTTACAAAATAGATATTATACCACTTTCATTTGTATTTGATAATTGTCCAATCATGGACTAACTAGACTCAAAAGATTCATCTTGCAAATTACAAGCAAACTGTACAATTAGTTATTATTTTTATTTATATTTAATGCTTCATACATGTGCCGTAAGATTTGATGTGACAGAAAATCTGAAAAATTTTGTAAAAATTTTTGGGAACTAAACAAGGCCTCAATGCCACTGCACCAGCAGCCCATGCAACAGATTAATGAGATGAAGAAGGTAATAATAATTTTTTAAGTATTGCTAAAGAAGGTAATAAGAATTCTTATAGCATTATAGATTTGCTCTATAAACTTTGATATTAAGATATTACACAGTTTAAGCAAACTTTTGATATAGATAGATAGATAGATAGATAGATAGATAGATAGATAGATAGATAGATAGAGAGAGAGTAACTGAGATATAACTATGAAAAGATATTGAATATGAATAAAATAAAGATGACGTGGGCCCTAAGTTTATTCATATACTTGTACCAAGCTGTCTCATATATGAGCCACCGAGCATGTGTTTTGACAGTTTGACTTTTATATAGCTAGTGGAGATGTACGTGTGACACACGTATATTTATAAAAAAATATCATTTATAGTGAAGGTGTAACAAAGAATATTTAAGAAATCAATTCTTGTATTTGAGCTCTTAGTTCTTGATCGAATCTAGCATGTTACTAATTCTTTTGAAAAGTCTGTGTGAAAAAACGAAGTTATGGAAAACCAGGAAAATATATAACTATTTGAAATTGATTCTTTTTTGCTTTGTAGTAGCCAAAAGAGTCTGGGCTTAAAAAGCCTTTGAAAGCTTGTGTCGCACACGTGTTTAAAAAAAACTTATTAATAGATGAATATGACCATTTTTTTTCTAAAATAACCTTATGAAATCAAGTTAGATAAGGAATATTATATAGTTACTTATATGTATGTGAGACGTATGTGAGATGACATTAGATTGAGTCTTAGATGACAAATCTAGATCGAATGGTTAGGAAAAATTTTACATCTTAAATGTAAGATCACAGATGATGGAGGGTTCATATAGCATGACGTCTAGATCGAACAATTATTATAGAAGGAGAGCCTCCCTCAAAAAAAATTCGCTCTTTTATAATGTGGTGATGATGATGATATATATTGTAGACATGCAAGAAAAAAATTAGCACACTTTATTTTTACGATATATCATTTGTTTGATCCATAAAGTAACGTGCCGATTGAGATCAAGTCCCAGCCCACTCAACTTTAAAAAATCCCAACTTACTCTGTTACTAGTTTTTTTAGCAACTTAAAGTTAATACATGATCTCTTCATTTTAAACCATATGATGTTTTGATTTTTCTAGATACCCATCCCTTCACCAAGGGAACCCAAGGTTTTAGCCCTTATTTTACAAACCTTTGTCAATTGTTCAGGTCTTCGCATTAATATGTCTAATACATATTTTTTTCTCATGTGGATGACCTGCTCATAGAATTTCCAAGAAAATCTCCCTTCTCCAGAAAATAATTAGGACTCCCTCTCTCCACCTAAGGAAGCTACGATGGGTAAATGTCCAACCTCTAATTGATGAAATCAGGCATCGGACGCCGAGCTGGTGGAAAGGAAGGCTTCTCTCTTTGGTGAGGCAAATGATCATCACAATACTCTCCTTGCAACCTACTTATCATTTGACGGTTTTTCCCACGCGAAAATAGCTTTTCCAATGAATTGATTGTTTCCGCCGTAGTTTTTTTTTATAAAGGATGAGCCGAAAAATGTAAAGGGGGATATTGCTTTACCAAATGGAAAGTTACTGCACATCCAAAAGAATTAGGCAGTTGGGAATTAAAGACCTGGAGTTTTTTTTTTTTTTTTGCACGCACGTTGGCATAAGTGGACGAGTAAAGACCAGCCTTGGACACATATGGTCAAATGGAAGTCCACAGTGACAAGATCGACAAGGAACTATTCTACACCTAGGTCACCCGATTTGAAAGAGATACGGCCCTCTTCTGGGAATGGAATTTAGTGAATGGATTGGAGCCAAAAAAAACATCGCACCACTCGTATTTGCCAAATCACGAAGCAAAAATACCAAAAAAAAATAAAAAGCCATGCTCAACAGCACTTGGAACAATCATGTCTCCCGGTTACATTTTCTCAAAGGTATGGCAAAAGTTTTACCGCAAATTTTATCAGTGGAGAAATTAAAAAGAAAATATCCACAACACTAGGAGAGTGTTCCAATCACCCTGCACAACTTCGGTATGCTGACCGAACAACTAAAAACTTCATGCCACAACTTGCTCGATTCTGAACCAACTTACTAAAAAATGAACCAAATTGTAACTCAACTGCACTAACATCTAGGTAAAAACTAAATCAACTCAGAACACCTTCACTCAAGAACAACCTAGCAAAACAACTACCTCTGCTAACAGGCGTCGACCACAACTAACAAACTCGACGCACTGATCTAGACTATACACTGAAAGAGAAAAGCGCCAAAGTAGCCTCATACGAGGCTAACTTGTCAATATTGCGGGTCGGCGAGAGCTGGTTAAATCTGTGCTCAGCTCGCTGCCGGTTTATCTGACAGTGATCAAGGCGCCAAAGCAATTCTTGAAAGAAATTGATAAGGTGAGAAAAAAATTCCTATGGGCTGGAGATGGGGAACTCACTGGAGGTAAATGTAAGGTGGCATAGACAAAAGTCTGTGCACCACAACCAAATGACGGTCTAGGCATCAAAGACCTCGATCTTTTTAATCAATCGCTTAGGCTCAGATGGCTATGGTTCAGCTGGGACACCAAACCAAGACCTTGGGAGGGCCTGCAAATTCCTGTAACCGACAAGGATAGAGCCCTTTTTAATGCAGCCACAGTGGTTCAGCTTGGAAATTGTAAGAACACATCCTTCTGGAATTCTAGATGGCTTAATGGTGAATCTTTGGCTACGCGATTCCCGCTGCTGTACAAACATAGCAAAAGGAAAAACAGATCGGTGGCTCAAGCACTAGCTGACAATATGTGGATCAGCGATATTGACCACAACCTGAGCCGTGAGATCATCTTTGAATACACTCAACTCTGGGTATTGCTAGAAGACATAACACTAACGGATTCTCAGCAAGACACCATCAAATGGGTGCTGACATCAGATGGCTCCTACTCAACCAGCTCGGCATATGCAGCACACTTCATTGCAAAGACCAAGTGCGAGTATGCAACACAGCTTTGGAAGATCAAAGCCCCCTGAAGTGCAAGTTCTTCTTATGGCTCCTGCTGCAAAATAGAATCTGGACAGCAGCCCGCCTGCAAGTAAGGGGATGGCCTAACGAATATTTCTGTCAGCTTTGCCTCAGAAATTTGGAAACATCACATCACCTTTTCTGTGAATGACATGTGGCCAGGGAAATCTAGAAACAGGTGGGGCGTTGGATTCAGATGTCGTCCTTGATGCCTGAAAACTGGACTCAAACTGAGCACTTGCAAGATTGGTTTGTTGCGCTGATTGCTGAAACTCCCCCAAACACTTCGTCCTGGAGCAGGTTCAATCATCATCCTCACAATCTAGGAGCTATGGTTGGAAAGAAACAGCAGGGTTTTCAAGAAGACAATCAAGACGATTCAACAAATTGTGCATTCCATTCGTGATGCAGCGCGCAACTGGGCAACGGCAGGGAACCAAGACCTGGGGCTGCTCACTCAACAACGGTTGACATTGGTTCCTGCCACTTAGGATTTTTTTACTTTCCTTTTACTTGTTGTGGTTGTTGTTGTCTTTTACTTTTAATGTAAATCACCATTAGTTTCTCAGGGGTGGCTTGGGACCAACCTTATGGGTCCTGGGTGAAACAGTGATAGTGGCGCTTCTTGTGCCGCTGTCCCAAGTTGTAAATTGCTCTTATCTATCTCAATGAAAGTCGGTAACGAATCTTTCGAAAAAAAGACAAGGAGCTAGAAAAGCCTAGCAACATCTTCAAGAAGGAAACAACGTCAAAAGTGTTGAAAACACTTGCCCACCATGGAAAAAGTTTTCACCTGCAATTCTAGCATGGTTGGAGCAGAGTTACAAAGAGGACACCTCTATGAAGGATACAACATTCGTGGGCGCCACCGTTTAGGCTTTCGCCTTGACCTCAAACAGCCCACCCTTTGTTGTCCGTTAGGGCCCTCGCCGAGGAAGCCCATACTAACTTTCCATTATGACACACACGTGTCACCGCCAACCCCAAACACCACCACATGTACCACGGACATCCATGCCACACACGCAACCACAGGAAAACGCCCCTGATTCCACCATGGAGAGGCAACACCGCGCTACATCCAAGACGGAACCCCCATGGTGACATGCCTAGCATAGGATTTGTTGAATAAAGGCCTTGTTTAGTTCCCACCCAAAAACTTTTTATCCCATCCCATCTAATATTTAGACAAAAAAATAACTAATTGCACATTTTGCATGTATTTTGCAAGATGAATCTTTTGAGCCTAGTTAGTCCATGATTAGACAGTAATTGCTATAGTTACACATGTACTACAGTACCCCCAGAAAATTTTCAAGGTGTGAACCAAATCGACTCAAAGATGGGAACCATCACAAGAAAACTGTCGAAGCATGTAGATAGGGCGAAACGCAAACAAGATCGGGTACCTGACCACGGGCACCCACAAGTGAACCTGGACAAATTCGGCATGGCAGAGTAGAGATCCGGCTGCCCCTAAGTAGATCTAGCCTCCTCTAGTTGCCGGCCACACTAAAGCAGTTGGTCAAATAGAGGAAGTGGAGAGAGAGGAAAGAGGAGGTTGGGAGAAGGCAAACGGGCGAGATAACCTCGCCGCTGCCCTCCTTGGTACGGCTAAGAAACAAGCAGCAATAGCGCTAATGACAACAAAGACCAGGAGGTGTACGCGGGGGTGGTGACTCGGAGGCATGGGGCAACTGCCCGAGTCACCCTATTTCAGACGACGTGGGGTGTCTCCCCCACTTATATCAAGGGATGAATTGCATCAATTATGAAACTATGGAGCGACATTACAATATATAACACAAAATCTGGCCTAATGATGCCATGCAGTTGCAGTGAACATCAAATGGAAATTACTCAACTAAAAGTGCATACCTTGTATAATTTAGTGGTAGCTACATGAAATAGAATTTATGTCAAATCTTTGAGAGCAAAAGTAGAACCAAGATGTAGGTTTTCACATGGACATTGATGCACTGGAAACTTTTGATGACAAATAAGAAATAACTCCAAAAGCGTGGATGGCCTAATGGCCTAATTTGCAAACTCTACACATCACAACTGGAAAACCCTAAACACTTTTTTTTGTAAAGATTGCTCTTTCACCAAACTAGTCTAGGCAACCATCCTACCTTGGTTTGTCTTCACCAACTTCTAGGCCTTGTTTAGTTCCTGAAAAATTTTGCAAAATTTTTCAGATTCTCCGTCACATCGAATCTTTAGACGTATGCATGGAGTATTAAATATAGATAAAAATTAAAACTAATTGCACAGTTTAGTCGGAATTGACGAGATGAATCTTTTGAGCCTAGTTAGTCTATAATTAGATAATATTTATCAAATACAAACGAAAGTGCTACTATTCCTATTTTGCAAAAAAATTTGGAACTAAACAAGGCCTAAGCATGACCTCTCAGGGTCCATTTACAAATGTTGGAGGAAGGCAAGGCAAACAAACCAGAAACAAAAGAGATCAATGGTCCACTTTTGGTGGAATATTTGGAAAGAGCGCAACCATGCAACCTTTGGAACTAGCTTTCATGCATGATGCACTAACTTAGGCCTTGTTTAGTTGATGAAAAGTTTTGTTTTTGACTACTGCAGTACTTTCATTTATACTCTCTTTGTCTCTTTTTAATTGTCGTCGTTGGTGTATGTGCCACAAGTTTAACTTGATTGTAGAAAATACGTGCAACAATTATATCTCTAAATAAATTTGTTAAAAAACTAGATTCAAAGATCTTTCTAATAATACTAATTATGTATTATAAATATTAATATTTTTTAATAAATAATTGTTGGCAGTTATTTTTTGTGAAGCGCAAGCGACAATTAAAAAGGAGCGGAGGAAATATTTGATAATTATTGTCCAGTTATGGACTAACTAGGCTCAAAAGATTCATCTCGCAAATTACAGGCAAATTATGCAATTAGTTATTCTTTTTATCTATATTTGATGCTCCATATATGTACTGCAAGATTTGATTGCAATTTTTTCCAGAAACTAAACAACCCCTTAAAGATGCAAAGTCCTATATATGGCTTTGGATTTCAGGTGGTAGCGGTTTTCCAAAAAAAATCTTTTCCTGGAACTGTTTGGTTACCTGAGTTAAACTATAGTCTCTTTCAGATCGAATGTTTAGACATATACATAAAATATTAAATATAGATTATTTATGAAACTAAAAACAGAACTAGAAAATAATTTATGAGAAAAAATTTTTAATCCGAATTAATTTATAATTGGACACTAATTATTATATTTACAAATATACTACCATATCTATTAGATTTTAGTCCCTCCAACTAAACACCTGGACGAGGCTGCTTAATTGGAGCGCCCCTATTTTAGCCGTAACCTTTTTTTCTCTCTTCTTTTTCTTGTTTTCTTTCCTTGTCTTGGTGGGTGTGTTCTTGTTTCAAATTTCTCTCTTTTCCTTCTAAGAGCATCTTTAAGAGATTAGCCAAATCATTTTCTAAAGGTAAATTTAGCTATTGTTGAAGGAAAAACGTTTCCAACAGACTCTGTAAACGACTCTTCAAATTTAGTAGCTCTCCACCCACCTTATTCGCTCTCTACTTTTGGATAGCCTACCTCACTAGCCATCTTTTACCGAGTCTGTTGGAGTACTCTAATATTTTTTTGTCAAATCTATTTTAGAGAGTAGCTAAATCAGTAAATTTGACTACTATTTTTGGCTAATCTCTTGAAGATGCTCTAATAAATTAACTTAACAAAACTCTTCCTCGAGATTTCAAGAAAAATTCTAAACATATTATTTTTACTATATATCTAAATAGTATATAGTACATATACATCCAGATCAATCTATCCCATACAACCGTCAACTATGACTATTTTTTGCGATAAGAGAAGAATTATATTAGATAATAGGCTACATGAATATATTACAAGCACTCTAGATTACACAGATATTCAGAAAAAATGATCTAAATTATACCAAGTTGTGAATAACTCCCGATCTCAAAGTCAAACATGTACGACGCTTTGTAGTATGGATAATCACACAATCAAAAAGTCGGCAAATGGCCTGAAAATAGATGCCCAACAAACGACGACCAACATTTATCAACTATGACTATGAGACACGGATCATTATATATATACTCCCATCCGTCCTATTGAAAATATTGTTTTTGACACTTTAGACGTTTTGTCTTATTCAAAAATTTATATAAATATTTTTTATTTTGTTATAACTTCTTCTATCATTATAGATACTTTTATAATAGTTTGTTTATTTATTATCTGTATAAAAAATTTAAATAAGGCCTTGTTTAGTTTCAATTTTTTTTTTGCAAAATAGACATTGTAGCACTTTTGTTTCTATTTGACAAATATTGTCCAATCATAAGCCTTGTTCAGTTGATAAAATTTTAGGATTTCGGATACTGTAGCACTTTCGTTTGTATTTAACAAATATTATCCAATTATGAATTAACTAGGCTCAAAAGATTCGTCTCACACATTAGAGCAAGTTTAATAATACAGCCCACTTGCTGACTGTAAGGTTCCTTACAGCCTTCTCTCAGCCCACTCATACAATAGTTAGCTATTCACTATTAATACATGGCTCACTTATCTCTCTCATAAAGTTTCTTGGTTATTGTGTCTAAGCTGGCTGTAAGCTTACAGCCTGCTTCTGCTCTCTCTCCTTCCTTCTCTCCTCCACATCAGCATTTAGCCAGCTTACAGCCCACTATAATACTTGCTCTTACAGGTAAACTGTGTAATTAATTTTGTTTTCATCTATATTTAATACTCCATGTATGGACCAGAACATTTAATGTGACCAGGAATCTAAATTTTTTGGCAAAATTTTTTGGGAACTAAACAAGGTCATAGACTAACTAGACTCAAAAGATTCGTTTCGCAAATTATAAGCAAACTGTCTAATTAGTTATTTTTTATCTATATTTATTGTTTCATATATGTGCCGCAAGATTCAATATGACGCTGAATCAGAAAAATTTTGTAAGTTTTTTGAACTAAATAAGGCCTAAGATAAGTGATCAAGTCTAAAAGTCAAAAAAACATTGAGACGGAGGGAGTAGGTATCCATGAACTGTATGTATACCATACTCCCATACGTGTACAGTGTACCCATCCACACCCACATTCCCTCTCTGTCAAGCTGTGAGTTGAGAGGGGGTGTGCCGCTGTGTGCTGTGTGTCATGCAATAACTCCACGGCGACGACATTGAATGCCATTGCACCCTCTCGCTACTCTCCACAATTACTCCGGCATTCAATACGCGCACCCTCCACCCTTCCCCCTCCCCTCCCCACTCGTCTTCCTCCTCCAATCCTCCCGTCTCCATCGCCGCCGCCGTCCCTTTCTCCCTCCCTCCCCTTCTCCTCCACATCTACACGCCGGCCACCTACTAGCTCCTCCGACGTCGTCCTCGATCGTCTCATGATCACTGGACTTAGCTTCATCCCAATCCGATAGAGCTGTTTTATCGGTCCACTCACGCGTGTATACGAAGATCGGATCGGAAGTTGCTTCCTTTTGCTCTTGCAGAGGCTTAGATCTATGCTCGGGGAGGAAGGAGCGTGCATGGTGAGGCTCTAGGGTTTTGTGTAAGGCCAGGGAGGAGATTAGCTCCTCCCAGCTATGCCCGGGGGCCTGATGATCCCCGGCCGGAACATGCCGACAGCGGCCGCCATGATCGGCGGCCTCGCCAGCTACGCAGCATCCCTCGGCCAGGTACCTCTCTCTCTGCACCTCTTGCTTGTCTGTACTTCATCTTCAATTCGGCGCCGTGCATATACCAACAGATCATTCAGTAGTGATTCGCTAGTTGCCTTGTATGGTGTTCTTGATTTCGCCAGGACAGTTTTTTTTTGGCGCTTCGTCTTGTCTGTGTATTGTTAATGAATCGTGGCCGGGTTTTCCTTTCCATAAATCTGTGCTTTTCAATGTTAAAAATCTCTTAAACCTACCATTTCATTTCTTCTACTAGTACGACTACACTGTTGAGTTGTAAATGCTAGTATTAGTGGTAGTCGTCGAGACGTCGTATAGTATATGTTGTCATCCTTCAAAGAAAATAAATTCGATGATACCATATATGATATCACCATCAATTTATTTCCGGAAAAGAAGGCATTTAAGTAGGAGATAAATAAATGCCAAAAGGAGGCTCGTATCTTCAGGATTAAAACCTGCTGCATTGTATGCTCTCACTACTAGTCACAACAGACCTACAGTCATCCCTCACACCTGAGACTGAGAGTTGAGAAAAGTATGGTTGGTGTGGTGGATGAAGGCGTGATATAAGCACTCTCTGTTGCATCTATATATCTCTACATATTAGCTGCTGTTGCACTGCACTAGCTGTACATGTGTAGAGTTTTCAAGAAGCCCGGTCATTATATCCTTTATTTCTCAAGGCAAGCAAGTGTGTTGTGTTCCTCTCCTGATTTGGTTTAAGCTCCCAAATCCTTTTCGCCAACTTAATAGGTACTTGCTCGACTTTATTGCGCCCCCAAATTGTACCGAAACTTCATACAGTCTTACAAGTCAGTACAGATGCTGGCATCTTAAATTAAACCCTTAGACGACCTTTTATACATGCATGGTTGGTTTACAGCAACAAGTAAATGCACTCAGTTTTTATTTCTACCTAAGGTAACAGTACAAGAGTCCTAATATTGCAAATGTACTGCAGTCTGCAGTACTTGTTGCTTTGTTTACTTTGCCTGATGAGAACAATATAAGCTCATGAGTTTTAGTTTGTTTATGTAAAATATATAGCGCATCACAGTTGAAGAAGATCATTGATGTAAGATCTGTGAAAAGAACCGTGGACAAAAATGTTCATTCTTCATTGTTCTTATTGGCTCTCAGTCAGTTATATGCTTGCTGAGATCAAACTACAACTGACATTGAAATCTGTCATGCAGAATATGATGGATGGGCACCACCAGCTCGCTATGATGCAGCAGCAGCAGCATCAGAACCACGGCCAGCAGCAGCAGCACCCACCGCAAGCAGCCACGAGCGAGAGCGATGCACGCGGCCCACGCCACGACGAGCTGATGATGGAGAGCAAATCTGGCAGCGACAACATGGAGGGAGGTGCCGGGTCAGGCTCCGGTGGTGAGGAGCTACAGGAGGATCTCAGCCTGCAGCCAGCCCGCAAGAAGCGCTACCACCGCCACACCCAACACCAGATCCAGGAGCTCGAAGCGTAAGTCCAATCCAGTATCTAGTAATCAGTGTGGTTTTTTCTTTAGTACAGTATTTGACATGATTGTAGCAAACGAATGGATGATATACAGGTTCTTCAAGGAGTACCCTCACCCTGACGACAAGCAGAGAAAGGAGCTGAGCCGGGAGCTGGGCCTGGAGCCTCTCCAAGTCAAATTCTGGTTCCAGAACAAGCGTACCCAGATGAAGGTAACTGACATCATCACCAAATATCACCACCTGCTTGCATTCACGGTGTGTGTGCTGTGTTGTTATATGTGCTAATGGAGTATTATCAATGGATGCAGACGCAGCAGGAGCGGCATGAGAACATGCAGCTGCGCGCAGAGAACGAGAAGCTGCGAGCTGAGAACGCGCGATACAAAGATGCTCTTGCCAATGCCTCATGCCCAAACTGCGGTGGCCCAGCCACGGCCGTCATTGGTGAGATGTCCTTCGATGAACACCACCTTCGCATTGAGAATGCGCGCCTCCGGGACGAGGTCGATCGCATCTCCACCATCGCTGCCAAGTACGTTGGCAAGCCCGCAGGTAGCCTGCTGCCCAACTTGTCAAATATCTCCTCGGCCTCAATGGCGCCGTACCCACCACCGCCTCCACTTTCCTCCCACCACCTCCTGCCCGGTGGAACAGACATGTTTGGTGGCCTTCACCTTCATGGTGCCGCTGCTGGGTTTGACAAGGGGTTGGTGGTCGAGCTCGCCGTGGCCGCGATGGAGGAGCTGGTGCGGATGGCTCAGCTTGGCGAGCCGCTCTGGATCCCTGCCCTTGTCGTAGACGGTGCTACCATTGAGACTCTCAATGAGGAAGAGTATGCCCGTGGGTTCCCCAGCGGCGTTGGTCCCAAGTTGCCGGAGCTCCGATCAGAAGCATCACGGGAGACCGTTGTGGTCATCATGAATCATGTCAACCTCATCGAGATGCTCATGGACGTGGTAACCAACTAATCCAGTAACTATTATGTTATAATCAACACGCTCTGCTGATACTTTACTGTACATTATCTGAGACTGCTATATCCATCCACCTATATATGTATGATCCTTCTCCATCTTGGTGCAGAACCAGTGGTCGACGCTGTTCTCAAGCATTGTGTCACGGGCTGCAACCCTCGAGGTGCTCTCCACCGGCGTTGCCGGCAACTACAATGGCGCGCTGCAGCTGGTCTGATCTCATTGAAGTTCATTTCATCTTGATTTGGTTGAATATTAGTTTGTTGATAATAATGCATATGCTGTGACTATTATATTGGATGCAGATGACAGCAGAATTCCAGATGCCGTCGCCGCTGGTGCCGACACGTGAGAGCCAGTTCTTGCGCTACTGCAAGCAGCACACAGACGGCAGCTGGGCGGTGGTGGACGTGTCCGTCGAGGGCCTGCGTGCCAGCGGACAGGCGGGTGCGCGTGGTCGGCGCCGCCCCTCAGGCTGTCTGATCCAGGAGATGCCCAACGGCTACTCCAGGGTGACATGGGTGGAGCACGTAGAGGCAGACGACATGATGGTGCACGACCTATACCGTCCCCTGGTATGCTCTGGGCTGGCATTCGGCGCACGGCGGTGGGCAGCAGCCCTGGAGCGGCAATGTGAGCGCCTTGCCAGTGCCATGGCCAGTGGCGTCCCGGCAGGGCCTTCCAGTGGCGGAGATGCTGTAGGTGTGGTGACATCAGTGGAGGGACGCCGGAGCATGCTCCGGCTGGCAGAGCGGATGGTCACGAGCTTCTGCGGTGGCGTGACTGCATCGACGACGCACCAGTGGACTAAGCTGTCAGGCAGCGGTGCTGAGGATGTGCGCGTGATGACGCGTAAGAGCGTGGATGACCCCGGCCGCCCGCCCGGCATCATCCTGAATGCTGCCACCTCATTCTGGCTTCCTGTGCCCCCGGCGCGTGTCTTCGGCTTCCTCCGGGATGACGCCACCCGCAGCGAGTGGGACATTCTCTCCAATGGCGGAGACGTGCAGGAGATGGCTCATATCGCCAATGGACGTGACCACGGCAATGCGGTCTCACTCCTCCGTGTCAATGTAAGTTGATCTCACCTACAGAGCTTGTTTCTTCTTTTGCATGGTTCATTTGAACTGATGATGCGTTGATGCCATGGCAATGTCAATCTGGTGGGTGCAGAACGCCAACTCGAACCAGAGCAACATGCTAATCCTGCAGGAGTGCTGCACAGATGCAACGGGGTCCTACGTGATCTACGCGCCGGTGGATGTGGTGGCCATGAACGTGGTGCTCAACGGCGGTGACCCAGACTATGTGGCACTTCTGCCATCAGGGTTCGCCATCCTCCCCGACGGGTCTGGTGCAGGTGGTGCGCCACCAGGGTTTGCCGTCCTCCCCGACGGACCTGGTGCAGGTGGTGGTGGCGGCGGCGGTGGTGGGTCACTCCTCACCGTGGCGTTCCAGATCCTGGTGGACTCAGTGCCCACCGCCAAGCTGTCATTGGGCTCCGTCGCCACTGTCAACAGCCTCATTGCCTGCACCGTCGAGCGCATCAAGGCTGCTGTCGCAGCCGACAACATCGGCGGCGGGGGTGCCGTCCCCCAGTGACCATCGCCAGTGGTTAGCATCGATTCTTGTTGCTCGCGTGAATGATTGAAGATAGATCAATTCAAAACACTTCATCTTTTTTTTTTTTTTTTTTGCTGTGCATGCGTATGTGCAGGAGACTGAATCTGAGGAGGGATGAAGAGCAGGTCGCATCAAATCAAATTGAAATTTGGGAGGATTTGGCAATGCGGGGATCGAGTCAAGAACGCACCGCGTACTCTCCTTGCAAAGTGTTGCCCTCTGATCGATTCACAAGTAGTAGCGAGGAGAGCAACACCTTGCAAGGGGATTTGGTTCGGGCATTGACTCTCTTCCTCCGTCCTCCCGTCGACCTGCCACTCTCCTCTTCAGTCCAAGGGTTGCATTGTAGTAGAAGCTAGCTCATCCATCAGCTAGAAGCTAGACCATGCATATATATGCATATATAGCTTGTAATTGGATTTTCTTCCATTGTAATGTGTCTGTATCTGGTTGTCTTCTCTCCCTGCTGTATGGAGGGATGTTGTCTATGGAGACTGCAAGAGTCTAAAACCGGTCTATTGGAATTTTTTCCCATCAAATATCCATTCCTTATGTTTTATTCCGTTAAACATTTTTTAGTAAATTATTGTGCTAAGTGGATCGGACGGCCTTTCAGTTTAGGAACAAGCCAGACGGATGAGCTCCTATGTCCAAACATGGTGTGCATTCAGGTTGGGCATTCGGTTCTCGGTTCGGTTTCGGTTCGGTTCCTTCGGTTATCTATGAAATTCGGTTCCTAAGAACCGATCGGTTTCAAAAAAATTTAGGAACCGAGCATTTCGGTTCTCGGTTATTTCGGTTCGGTTCCGGTTCTTACCGAACTAACCGAATTTTTCTAGCAAAGATTAATACAACAAAAAAATATGTAGGTTTTAAAGCAAATATAGGCAACACCACTTCTAATTAGATAATAATAATTGGTAAGATTACAATAGCAATATAGTAACATAAATACATAGTAATTTAGCAAACTTTGTCTTATAAAATACTAGTAAGTAAAGTAAAATTCATGAATTTCGGTTCTTTCGGTTAATTCGGTTAACCGAGGGTAGGAACCGAATTGTTCTCGGTTATTTCGGTTCCTCAAAACTTGGAACCAAATAAGGAACATTTTTTCGGTTCCGATTCTTTCGGTTTCGGTTCCGGTTCTTTCGGTTCGGTTCCTCGGTTTCGGTTAATTGTGCCCACCCTGAGTGTGCATGGTCCATGAAAAAAAAACACTGGAACAAATACTTCATGCTGAGATTCTGTGTGAAAACAGTTGCTCTTTGGCCAGTTGGCCTGATGTCGCTGGTCGGTGTTGTCGGGACACTGTCCATCTGTTCGGGGAAGAAAACTCAAAGACCCAAAGTGCTTGATCCGGTGAATTGGTTCGTTCAAACATTGGGAAAACTAGCTGATTTTTTTTTTACCAAGAAAAGTAAATAGGACTAAGATTCGAACCTGGTTGAAACTTGGGATTCATGACCTCCCGCACCTCCTACTACGTACCTGCATAACAAAGCTCTAACAGCAATCTTAAATGTAATTCAAGTATATAGGTAATAAATAAGTAAGATGCTAGTACTCTTCAATTACTCCCTCAGTTAAAAAAAACAATTCTCACTTCTTAGTTAATTAACGAATTTTAAATTTGACCAAATATTTATAAATAAAATAATATATTTATGATACCAAATAACTACGATTAAATCCATCATAGAATATATTTTACAGTGATTTTATTTGATGACCTAAATGCTGATGTTATTTTCTATAGAAATGGTCAAATTCGGAAAAGTTTTAACTTGCTTTAAATCTAGAATTACATTTTTTTTTGGACGGTAGGAGTACTTTTAAAGTAATTTGTTCTTTTATTCGTCCAGCCCAGGCTCAAATGTTTTGGAGGCCCAAGACTTTATGGACCGTTGATCTAGAAATGACTCCTTAAAACTAAAAAAAAAATCCAGATCCATCCAACCCGTGTTGGGCTTGGGCTTCTACCAAAGTCGTCTAAAACCATGTCTTTAGTGGCATCGCCTCCAATGCCAGTTTTTTTCATGATACCGTCACCCTGTCCCTGCCTACCCTTGTTCGTTGTCTTTGGTACCCTAGCACCTTGCAAATCTGGCTTTGCCATACCAAATTTGGCCGGTCTGCCATCACAAAATTCTCCTGTGAAGTCATCATCTCTCACTCACAGAACCTCTGGACCCCAAATCTTGAGGTTGACTGCCAAGGGAGAATGGACTGGAACATATTGAGGTTGACAAACTTAACATATGGTTTGATCCCTTGTGGATACATGTATCATGTATGACCATCTTCGGTAACTATCTACTAATTGGTATGCTTCTCTACTTGTTGCATGACACCCAATTTAAGCTTACACGTGAAAATTTTTTTTATTGGCACTCATATCGGTCGCTTCACATATTTGCCACATTCAAGATTATGTTTCCATTTCGCCTTTTCTCTCTCTTTCTTTTCATTTCCTTCTCTAGCATAAAAAATGACCAAAGTGCCCCTACCTCCATAGAAAGACATTGTTTTCCTACCCCCTATCCCAAATCGGGAGCAGAAGCAGGAGTATAGGTCAATCACCATAAAATGATGACGAAAACGACAAACTCGGCTTACCTTTGTTCGTTAGGTTCCGCGTTGGTAGAATATGTTCTTAACTTGACATGGGTGTTTATGTTTTTCCGAATTTAATCTAGGATGTCGCGTTGTTATTATTTTAGTGGTATGCATGTGTTTATCGACAGTGAGTCGCTTGTAGTAACTTTATTAATCTCAAGATTTATCAGGTCAACCTTTTGAAATTGCTCAAAGGGATAAATTTATGTGCGATATTTCATAGCGGGGAATATGCATATGTATTTACGAAGGTCTGTGCGTCTATATTGCCTAATTTGTAAAAAAAAAAAAGAGAAGAAAACAGAGGGCCTAAATTTGCGTGCGATATTTCATAGCGGGGAATATACATAAGCTGGATTCGGAACAACCTGTGTGGAATTGTTCGAATCGACAATGAAGATCGTAGGAGGAGCTTGTTTCCACTGATCCATCGAGGTACCCCATCAGTTCATGACCGAGAAGTCAAGGTAAGACTTGTGATTTGGAAAATGGATGAACACACGAAAGCACACGGCACCGAAGCAGCAAAACTCGACTTGTTCCTTGTTTTCGTTCGATTTACTCCCTCCGTATCTTGTCTTTTGGACTAGACAAGACCGGTTCAGCAAACAATCGTGTGGTTGGACATTGACACAGCTAAAGAATTGAAGGGCAGCGTGACTTTTTGACCTTTGTTTTGTGCAGGACCACTCCACATCATGTTTTTCGCACGAGAAAGCGAAATGTTACACTCCACATCACGTGTTCGTACGAGGAAGGTGAAATGGTTTCAGACAGCTTGAGGGATCAGCCACTGAAAGATATGCCGAGATCAAATTGCTGTCAGTCAGGCGCGTCAACAAAGTCCAATTAGATTATGTAATCTTATGGCATGTGCAATCCATGCTCTAAGGAGGCACTAAAAATCTCAAACACACAGCAAACATCAGGAAACAGCGAGGCTCTTCCCTTGGGAGTTAGGACGCATGTTTTTACTCTAGGCGTTTTTGTTTCAGTGGTTCAGGTTTTTTTTTTATCGTTGGTAGCTTTGCCTGTTTTTTTTTCATTAAGGGTCTGTTTAGATTGGAGATGAAAAAATTTTGGGTGTCACATCGGATATGTCGGAAGGATGTCGGGAGTGGTTTTTAGAAACTAATAAAAAAACAAATTACATAGCTCGTCAGGAAACTGTAAGACAAATCTATTAAGCATAATTAATCTGTCAGTAGCACATGTGGGGTACTGTAGCACTTAAGGCTAATCATGGACTAACTAGGCTTAAAAGATTCGTCTCGCGATTTTTAACCAAACTGTATAATTAGTTTATTTTTTTATCTATATTTAATGTTCCATGCATGTGTCCAAAGATTCGATGGGATGGATAAAAATTTTTTGGATGGGGAACTAAACTGTAATGTCCAGGTGGACAATTTTGGCAAACCGGTGCTGTAATTGACTATGTTGTTCTGTTGATGTTAATCGAAAGGCCGGGCCATAGAGAAATTTGCTATTAGGATCCAAAACATGTGGGTTTCGCTATAATAGGATTTCAAATAGACCCTTAAAATCTTAAAAAAAAATCTCAAACACAGTAAACATCAGGAAATAGCGAGGCCCTTCCTTGGGAGTTAGGACGCATGTTTTTTTTACAGTATCATGCAGGAACGGAGCAAGAAATGAACTATTCCCAGACAAATTCCTGATTCCCAGACTTGTCCAGACCCGGGGGAATGCACAGAAGCACTGCAGCAGAGAGTTTAACAAGGGAGAAAGCTTGGTATTTATTTGTTTATTGATCATAATGCACTCCAACATCACTCAGATACAGGACAACAACAACAAAAAAACCAAAGGGCCCTACCGGTTACTACAACAATACAAGCTTCCAGGTTATTTGTACTTTTATCCAAAAGAACAGCGCTAAATTACTGCTGAACCCTTCAAAAATTGACATGGAAAAAACCTTCATTCAGCCTCCTATGTTGTGTTTTAGACGTCCAGGTACTTGCTGGCGGTGTGCACGTCCTTGTCTCCTCGTCCACTGCAGTTCACCACCACTCTCACGCCGTCTGGCAGGGTCGGGCAGAGCTTCTCGAGGTAGGCGAGCGCATGGGAGGTCTCCAGGGCAGGGATGATGCCCTCCAGACGAGAGACACGCTTGAAAGCTGAATGTGAGAGTAGCCATGTGATTAGATGTTCAACATAGCATTGATGACATAAACAGAGTGAATACCCTACTGAATAAGCTGTGGAGACAGTTTCTCAATTATTCAGGAAAAAAAATCCTACAGGCCTTACGGATGCTGAACAGTCAACAATGTATCTAGTGTCACATCTGAGTATAAGAGTGTTCAAGACTTGAACATTGTGTTTGGTTATTAAAAAAAAGCACATGTCAGCATCAGCTAAGGAATAAGACTTGTCTTAAATATTTGTCTTATCTACTGAGGAAAACCTTGGAGGCTAGGATTATGTTATTGGCATTGCAAATATCCAGAACAGCTACATCGACTGAATATATAACATTTCGTCAATTAAAGATAGCATCCTGCTGATTCAACACGTTTGACATATTTTTCACATGTTTAAAACAATTTCAGGCACAAATGACCAAACAGTGCAGTTGTGCAGTTCTACTGATATAGCATACAGTGGGATTTGGACACACATTCATAATTCATTGCTGCCCCTATCACATCAAGAAATATCAGAATGCCCATGTGTTATTTAGAAAAGTTAGTAATTTGATAGTGATCTCATCATGTTTGAAAGCTGACACCAATGCAAGCATCATTTTGTAGGTGCATTGGAAATCAACTTGTCAAAAATTAGTTCAACCAATACAGAAGATGGAAAGAGAGCGAGACACATACCATCCAGTGCCTCCTGATCAGTCACGCTGTCGTATTCAGCACGTCCAATGTCCTTCAAGAAACTGTGCTCGGGTCCAACACCAGGGTAGTCCAGCCTAGGATTCAAAATATGGATAATTAGCCCACATGGTGGACAACAAATATAGTCTTGTGAATGTAAACATAAAGAAAACTTACCCAGCACTGATGGAGTGGGGTTCAATAACTTGTCCATCATCGTCCTGCAGCAAGTAGCTCATAGATCCGTGGAGAACTCCAACTTCGCCCTTTGTCAAAGTAGCAGCATGCTTGTCAGTGTCTACACCATGACCAGCTGCCTCCACTCCAATCAGCCTCACATCTTGATCCTCAACAAACTCATGGAATAAACCCATAGCGTTTGATCCACCACCGACGCAAGCAACCAACACATCCGGCTTTCCACCCCACTTGTCCATGGCCTGCCTCCGGGTCTCCTTGCCAATAACCTTATGGAACTCCCTCACCATCATTGGGTATGGGTGCGGACCAGCAACAGAGCCCAAAATGTAGTGTGTAGTCTCCACATTAGTGACCCAGTCGCGGATAGCCTCTGAAGTTGCATCCTTCAGGGTTGCTGTCCCAGAATGTACAGCCCTGACCTGTTTCAGCAAAAAGAAAGCAAGATACAGTAAGAAAAATATTCACATATCTAACAAATTCCATGCTGCTCAGGTACTCATACTGAATGCTTTTTCTGAATAAGTACTAGTGCCAAAAACAATTGCAGGTACAAATTCAATCTAAGAAAAGATTGAGGTTTCCACCCTACCTCTGCACCAAGAAGCCTCATCCGGAAAACATTGAGCGCCTGCCTCTCCATATCTTGCGCACCCATGTAGATGATGCACTGCAGCCCAAAACGGGCGCACACGGTGGCAGTGGCGACACCGTGCTGACCAGCCCCTGTCTCAGCAATGATGCGCTGCTTCCCAAGTCGCTTGGCGAGCAAGGCCTGCGCCACGGCATTGTTGATCTTGTGGGCACCGGTGTGGTTAAGGTCCTCCCTCTTGAGGTAGATGAGCGGGCCTGTGCCATCGGCGCGCTTGTAGTGCTCCGTCAGGCGCTCCGCAAAATAGAGGGGGCTCTCACGTCCAACATAGTCCTTGAGAATACCGTCAAGTTCTTTCTGTAGGAAGGCATGAGGGGGGAAATATCAGATGTATCTCTTAAAAAACAAACATAAGTGCGAGTATGCAAAAATTACAATAATTCCTCATGATTCAGGAATCACAGCATGTTGATCATAATTCCTCGTGATTCAAGGATCAGAGCATTTTGATCATAGATATTTGATACTAAGAGTGATGCATTTTTTTTTTTTTGAATCGTCACATGACAAGGTGCACTTTTCCTATCCACCTACTTGCAAATCCCCTCTGAGATAGGAGTAGCTCCCTGTCCCAGATTAAAAACAGTGAAGCAGACTACTCGGAAAGGGAACAGACGACCGGAATCAATCGAGAGATCAAACAAACCCATGAGAGAATCTTTCCAGCCCATAAGATGTGACATCTCCTAATAACCAAAATTAGCCATCCAAATCCCGCAAATCCCCGCTAATACGAGTAACCTAGAAGTCCGTCCGAGACAATCAGAGTTTCTACCTGGAACTCTTCGTCGGTGGCGAGCGCGTGGAAGGCGTTCTCGAGCTCGGTGAGCGCGTGCATGAGCGTCTCGGGGACATACTTCCCGCCGAACTTCCCGAACCTCCCCATGGCGTCGGGCCTCTGCATCCCCGCGACCGCCGCGCCGTTCCCCATCTCCACCGCGGGGGACGCCGCCTCCGCGGCCACCGCCTTGGCCGGCTGCATTGCGGCCGCACCCCTCCGCGTGCGGGCGGACGACGAGGAAGCCGACGCGGCGGACGACGCCACCCGCAGCACCGATCGCTGCTGCGTCGGCGCCGCGGCGGGTCCTCCTGCGGCGGCGGCGCGGGTAGGGCTGCGAATGGTGGCGGCGGCCATCGGAACAAATCGAGAGGAGGTGGGGGGGGGGGGGGGATAGATAGGCTGCTGCGTGGTGGTGTGTGTGGGGTGCGGGTGCGGGTATATAAACTGGTGGCTCTAGGACTTCCGGCAGGAGGGGGTTGGTGGGTCCACCGGATGCGCCTGGACTCGGTGCATGGGCCGGGCGATGCTCCCGGTTTGGATGGCGTGAGGTGGCTCTGGTGGACCGGGCGTAGGGATGGGAGGGGATGGTGGGGTCGACGGATCACGCCGGGCCCACCGGATCGCGCAGGCGGACTTGCGGGTAAACAGCGTGAGAGGCCAGGCGTTTGCGCCGGGTCCAGTAGTACAGGTACAGCATTTCCAGGGGCATTTTGGGGAATGGAACATTCGTGGGCACCGTCCACGTCGACCGTCCGACGTGGAGCGCCGTGCGCCGCCCGCTCGTCGGCGACGCTGTTCGCGGATCGGACGGTGAGGTCGACGCCGGCGGTGGTCGTCTCGTCTGTCCGTCCCAGCGTTTGGGATCCTTGGTGAGAATGACGAGATGTCCTTTTCTGTTTTCTCACGGCTCAATTTCTTCCCATTCATTTCCCTCTTCTTTTTCCCATATAATAATATATAATATACCAAAAAGAAACATACGTATATTTCATGGACTGTTTTATACTAGTATTATATGTCATATATCAAAAATAGTGCAGTAGTGCTTATGAGTTTATGGTGGTTATAGGATCATCGATGATGCATGTGTGCAAACCACACAATCAAACAGTATCTCTCTAAAAAAATCTCGATTGCCCTGGAAATCAAAACCGACACTTAACGTTAATAATTTTTGAAAATCAGGGCAACAAATAGTCACATGAGATTTCAAGAAAAAGGCTTGTCTTTCATTGTCTATGGATTAAGGGTCTGTCTTGGCCACAAGACGCTATGCGAGTTATGGTGGCGTCTAACTTGCGGTGGCCAAAACGGGCGCCACAACTATGGCGGAAAGGAATTTATAATAGAGAAAATCATGGTTGTTGCAGCTATGTAACAAACAAAACAACAACTCTTGAGGATGTAGCACGCTACACGTTAGGCGTGGCGGACCATGGCTAGAAACCAAACACGCTCAAGTCATCAAGTCGCGTGTTTGAGCCTTGAGGTGTGCTTCATCCACTTGGTGTTGATCGCTAGTGAAATGGTGAAAGGTCTTTGTTTTCTTTGTGTAACAGCAGTGTAGAGATACGGGCTAGTTTTCCTGATACGTCAAAGGAGTGGATCCACTTGGATTCGACAGCAAAATGCGAAAGGTTTTTTCTCTTGTTTTGTATGAACAAAAAAAGGAGATTAAGTTTTTTTTGCCTTCTCTTGTCTGTATGACGGGGACGAGAGGAAGTTTCTTTATAAATTAAACACCACACTTTAACTTCACATTTCACACATACTATGAGTATAACATGAACACATCTGACTTGCCCATAGAGTGTTTTTTTTTTCCTTTTTGATAAAGAGTGGGTTTTTTTTTTCTTTGAGAATGTCGATAGTTAATTAAACTCCCGACATACAGGTCACACAACAGTAATTGTACCTCTACACTATATTTACGCACATTCTCAGCCAAAAAATTAGGGCAGCCGCAGAAGATATTTTGCTTGTCCAAAGTGTCATGGCAAGTTGCTGTACGTCTATCAACTTGACAGTAACGAGAGGGAGAGGGAGAGGGAGAGAGAGACTTGACGTGGTTGATAAATCGTTGGAAAGCTATCTTAATACCCAAAACCTTATTCAGCGCACATGTGCTTTTCTCTTGTTGACAGCATTATCGTCTTATAGAGTCATATAAATGTGGAAGAACAATACCGCCTCCATAAAAAGATACAATTGTTAGTCCAGTCAACGTTTTTATTTTTTTTTCTCAATTGTAAATTATAAGTCGTTTTGATTTTTTTTCATCTATTTTGTTATGTATTTAGACATAATATTATATGTATGTAGATGTATAGCAAAAATGAATATATCAAAAAAAATTCAAAGCAACTTATAATTTGAGTATTATATTAGAAAGAACGGTATAGCCAAAGTTAAATTATCTTAATAAAATTTAACTATTTTTTAAAAAATCTTATCAACATGTGAATAAATATCATGGTGAATCGTCTAACTATACTTGTGTGTGTGTAAATATATAAATATATATATATATATATGATAAATATTAGTATCTTTTATACAAATTTAGTTTTAGTTGAATTTCAAACATTAGCATTTTTTTTGGACGGTTTGTTGGGACAGAGGAAGTACTAGCTACGACCTAGAAAGCTTGTCTAATTCCGACTAGAAAGGCCTATCGAGCATACACACCTATTACTCTATTAGCTAGGACTAGAAAGCTTGTCTAATTCGGATGTTTGATGTGAAACTGAAAGGCCGGCCGGCAATAATCTATCATCTCATTAGTATTATGGCCTTGTTTAGATTAATTTTTTTTAGATTTAGCTATTGTATTTTTTTTTATTTATAATTGATAAAAACTATCTAACCATAGACTAACT
Source organism: Sorghum bicolor (assembly GCF_000003195.3). Classification (NCBI taxonomy): domain Eukaryota; kingdom Viridiplantae; phylum Streptophyta; class Magnoliopsida; order Poales; family Poaceae; genus Sorghum; species Sorghum bicolor. The sequence continues at coordinate 2,831,842 of NC_012876.2, read as the reverse complement.
AGGCTAAAAAGATTTGTCTCACAAATTACACGCTAACTGTGTAATTACTTTCTTTTTTTTTAACTATATTTAATGTTCTATGCATGTGCCATAAGATTCGATGTGATGGTAATTTTAAAAAGTTTTTGAATTTTGGGTATAACTAAACAATGCCTATATTAGAAGATTGGATGTGTTGAAAAGTGAGGACATATGATGGAGTTTTTGGATTTTGACACTGTGTAGCACTTTTATTTTTATTTAACAATTATTGTCTATCATAGATTAACTAGGCTTAAAATATTTATCTCATAAATTACAGATAAATTATACAATTAATCATTTTTTATCTATATATATAATACTTTATGCATGTGCTGCATAGCGAAGGGGTAAGCATGCGTCACGTAACTCACGTACGTTGGTGTGCATAAGTACGCAGCTGATGCGCAGCGGTTCTTCCACGGCACCCCGCCCTTGATTTGTGTAGTTACGGTCTCCCAATGGCGTCTATATATATAATTGGGTTGGTGATCGATGCTGATGAGATCAGTCAATGTCTCGATGACCTGAGCTACCGATCGACCCCGGTCCGGCCCTTTTGGCGCCTAGATGCAATGCAACATGTACGCGCTCGCAACACCGTTGTGCCTACGCTGTTAGCTCTCTCTCTCTCTCTCTCTCTCTCTCTCTCTCTCTCTCTCTCTCTCTCTCTCTCTCTCTCTCTCTCTCTCTCTCTCTCTCTCTCTTTCTCTCTTCGCCGGCCATAAATAGACGGAGTATATCACAATCATAATCACAGTCACAGTCACAATCGGCTGTGTAAAAGCTAAGCTAGTCAGCAGGTGAAATTAAAGAAGCCCAAGCCCAAGCCAAGTTTCATTATTTGGACTGCTCCACTCTATCCTAACAGTTTTTAGCTCCACACACTATATATGTTTGAGAAAAAATAGTGAAGTTAAGCATCTAAAGAGTTGTTGCACAAACGACTCTAGTTTTTGTTGTTGCTTCCATACATGCATATTCCTTCTTTCATCAACCTGCCAACTTAGTACCTACTCCGCATTCACGTGCAATTTAATTCCAAAGCCTTATTATGGGAAATAGACAACTAGCTAGGAATATGTGATACGATGTTGTTTCATCACTAAGGCTTTTATTTGGATACACATCTATCTATCTCAATCTACATGTGTTGGATTGAAAAATAATTCAAATTCTATTCCAATCCACTTCAACACATGTGAATTGAGGTAGATATATGTACATCCAAACAAGATCTAATTAAGATGTCAATATTACTTCCACAGTCCCGATTCCGATGTAGAGAGAACCAGCATGATTCCTCACGCGTTGCTGCCGGTGTGAAGGAGAGATATAAATATTGTAATCACTATAGTCTATTGAGTCATTTATATATAGCTTGTTTATTAGCAGGCCCATACATAAGGCAGTGCAAGTGGAGCGATGTCACAAGGCCCGCAATAAATTAGGGCCCCAAATTTTACTTAAGTGCATATACGTACTTAATTCCCTAAACACAAATTAGAAGAGCATATATGATATAGTTATGCCTCTATCCTGAAATATAAACTCCTAGTTTAACTTGCTATGGTCTTTAAGGTCACAATAATGACTAATTTTTCTCATAGTAAATATATGTCAAAAGTTTTGACACTAGAATGCACTCCTAAATATAAATCCGATGCAACCACTTTTGTTGTATAACTTTTCATACAATTAGATTGATTATTGACCAAAGATAACAAAGTTCAAGTCTCAAATAATGTGCAGCTTATATTTTGAATAAAAGGAGAAATGGCTATACAAACATATTTTTTTTTGCTATTGCCACATTTTACATGTAGGGCCCTTTTTAAGTTTCATTTTGCACCAGGGCCTCAATTCTTAGGTACGGCCCTGATTATTAGTAGTCAGTTTTCGATGAGGAAGAGATGAAGTAATAATACTAGCAGTATGTATGCATAATCATGTGTAGATAACAGTGGTCACTTGCATGTGGTAGCAAGAGAAGTGGAGGATGACGTGGCTTAAGGAGGTGCGAGAGAATTAAATTAGTGGGGTTTATCTTTATAAAAGATATAGATGTTCTCTGGCAACTTACTCCATCCATAAATTGAGGGTGTAGGGATTCAAATTACCTTACAAATGTTTCGAACTAAAATTCTTTCAAGAAACATTTCAGATAATGGCTCATAATCATTTTATGAAACCATAAATTTTGTTAGTAGACACTGGTATTCTGATTTATAAAAAAATATTAATTCTTAAAAATCATATAAATAAAAATATGTTTCAAAAAAATTCATTTTTTTGTAGGGGAAGAACAACTTTAATATAACCATTCTAATTTGTTTCACTAAAGGCACATTATAGCCGAAACACACAATTACTAGCACATAAGTGAGGCAAGAGAAATGGAAGGAAAAACACTGAATCCACCCTCCTCCAGTCGTTTCACGCTCAGAGGCAGGAAAACTAGAAACGTTTTACCTTGTTTGGCACCGATTCTGTAGCGAGTTCCAGCCTAGAAACCAGAACGTCTCCGCTAGCCAAATGCACCGTTCATGGCTGTTTCTGGTTATGAATGGCATGCCTGCAGCTGACTTGGAACATCAATGCATAGGTGACGTTTTTCTAGTGTGAGCTGAAGCGGTGATTTTATTTTTCTGGGTGTAACAGCCTGCTACTGTTGTCGTTTTATTTCGATTAGGCCGTGTTTAGTTCGTGAAAGGAAAAAATTTCGTGATATTGTAACATTTTCGTTTATTTATGGTAATTATTGTCCAACTATGAACTAATTAGGCTCAAAAGATTCGTCTCATAAATTTCGACCAAATTGTGCAATTAGTTTTTATTTGTAATACTCCATGCATGCGTTTAAAGATTTGATGTGACGAAAAATCTTGAAAAATTTTAAATTTTTGGGTGGAAGTAAACAAGACCTATTACACCCCATCCCAATTCCCAACAGACTTTTGAAGCTGGCCTTGAAAAATTTTGGGCCTATTTTGATTAAAAAGGGGCTTCCAAACAGGTTCTAACTAGGATGTGGCGAGGGTTGTATGTCTATGCATGTTTTTATTTTAAAAAATTATAAGAATAAAGCATTCCTGTTCCAATATCCATAAATGAATGAATATAACCGTTTAAAATAAATCCTGGATTTTTAGACCAAACTTCACCAAACGGTTAAAAACAATTTTGTTGACGCCAGCTAAACTTTGCAAAGATTCAAGCACCATACTTTCCGGCAAATGATTTCTTTTTTTTTTTCACGCAATCTCTCTTCCTCTTTACATAATGGTGACCAGTGTCAAATTCAATACATTTCCCCCAAAGAAATTATCTACAAGAATGATTCTATTATTTTCCTGTTGACCGTAATATCCTTTCTACGCAACCATAAAGCCCAGTACATATCTGCCAATACCCACAAAGATTTGATTCCTAATCCCTAGAGAGCACTTAACATGTCAATCTACGTCAGCATGCCTCAAGAGTAATTGAAAATCCGATTAGATTATTGCTGGAGTTTAAAACGAGCTACCAGAAATAAAAATAAATAAATTTAGAATCTGAATTGAAGTTTACTTATTTAATTTTAAATTTCATGAAATTTACTCTTTTTATTACAAAATTGCCCCTCTCTTCTTCCCCATTCTTCCCCTTTCCCGTGAAAAATAGATCGTGTTCCACTATCTCGACCATCGCTCCTCCCGGCTCTCGCCGCCGGCATACGCTCTCTCCATCCCTCTCTAGTCGCGTCCGACTCTATTGCCCTTGCCAGGCCGCATGCTGCCGCGAACTTCTCCCCCGCCGCGGCGTCCACCACTGCTCATGAGCGCCACGCTGCGCCGTGCCGCGACGACCTCCTCACCCTCTGCTGTGCAGCTGGAGCTCCCCAAGGCCTAAGGCTTCGCATGCCTCGTCCTCGTGTGCGTTTGCACTGGATCATCATCTTGTTCTGTTTGGTTTGGGTGCCAATGTGTAAATCGAACTGAACGTCTCCCGAATGTTGTTTTAGCCGGAGACTGGAGAGAAGAAGAAGCAGCTCCTCATCTTCCTTCCCCTCTCCCTCAGCAAGTAATAAGTACTATTAATCTCATAGATAGATCTCTCATCTGTTTATCATATCCCTGTTCTAAAGGGATAGGATTCCTAACAATAATCATAGTACCCAGTCTGGGTCGGAATCAGTGTCAGTGTCGAGGTCGGGGTCGGGGCCGGCGCCGGCGTTGGTTATATTTATCTTCCTGCATCAGCAGCGTATGGAGGACCCGTGATCGGTCTTGTTTTGTTGCCTACCTATAGCAGCAGGCAGCAGCATCTCGTATGGAGGGCGAGACAGCGGCCAAGCGGAGGAAGTTGGAGCACCACCGCGGCCTCAGCGACGCCGACGCGCCAGGGCTATCTTCCTTCCACATGGAAGACCTCCCCGAGGTTAAAATCCTTTCTTTTCTCGTGTCCTCTTTGTTGGTTGGTTGGTTGGGGAATCACAAACTCACAACATGCTGATGCAGCCTGCACTGCACTGGGCATTCCCCGTCACATCGAATCTTGCGGTACATGCATAGAACATTAAGGCCTTGTTTGGATGTAGTCGGATTCACATCAATCCACATGTGTTGAGGTGGATTCCACTTCAATCCACACCAACACACATGGATTGAAGTGAATACGACAACATCCAAACAAGGCCTAAATATAGGTAAAAGAAATAACTAATTACATAGTTCGTATGTAATTTACGGGACGGATCTTTTGAGCCTAATTAGCTCATGATTGGATAATATTTGTCAAATATAAACGAAAGTGCTACAAGGCCTTATAGGAGTAGTGAAAATGATTAATCTGTGTACCTGCACCACTGCTCAAGCAAGCATCTTTACTCTTTGGATGTTGTTATCTTCGATTTATTTATCCATATTACCTATTCTCTCTTTCTCTGTGGAGGGGGAGATTGGACATACACACATCAGCGCCACAGGCTAAAACTCACAAACCTCACTGCCCATTTCTCTATAATTTCTTTATACTTACCAGCATGGACACATTTCTGTAAATCAACACCGATACTCGTAGGCAGGCTATAGTCCATATCATCACAAACAATACCAGAGCACCGAGGTCTTCTAAATATGCCAAATAACTGAGCCACATCTGATCATCTTTTCTAATTTCACCTGGGTTTAATTTGATGGCATCCACAACCTAATGAAGCCATCAAATATTTAAAGAATTTTAGTCCATTTCCTGCAAAGCCTTGTGGCTATCTGATGGGTACAAGGTTTGAGAGGGATGGTACAACCGTACAGGAAGCAAAAAAACCATAAGTGATCAGTATAGTTTGAGGATCTTGTGGATCCCTTAGCAAATCTTTTACCTTGGTGATCCTGTGGGTCCCTTAGTAAACTTCATATATATCTTTGATTCTCCAATGTTTGAGGATGCCTGGGCGAGACACATTACCCTGTCTGTACTATTAGGTAATCAGGCACATCTCAGCAAAGTCTTCCTCTGGCCAAATCACTAATAAGTAATGATGTTTAGTACGCACCACATTGTTCAATACTAAACTTTTGCGTGCAAACCTGAATTTCAGAGTTCAGACCATAATTGGCATATGCAAGATATCTATTGTACACCCCATATCTAACAAGACACAGATGAAATATGAATTATGTTCTGTAACTTCTCTTCACTCTCCTGAATTGCTCCCTCTGTACCTTCAACCAAGAATTCGATCTTCCAGTTTCCTAATATTGTCCCGCTTCGCAGAACATGCTGCATTTGACACTCATTACTCTTTCAACCAACTTTTAGCTCTCGCTTTCCATTTTATTACCCTTAACTTTTGAGTTTTCTCCTAATCCTTTCGACATCCCTTGGGGCATATGTAGCGCATCCTACCCATGTGGCATACAGTTCCCCTGTGCATGTAATGTCCAGTTTTGAGCCTCTTTGGTCCCAGTGTTTTCAAATGGTCAAATTCTCTAGCATAGTCTATTGCTGTTTTTCCTTGACTCCATTCATCATGGTGCTCGGGATTTGGTTAAAGTTAGGATTGTCCGTGCCCTTTTGTTTGTTTAGTGGAAGTAAATGTCTTCCTTTTGTGTTTTAGTTCTTTTGCAATATATAATTTGTTTTGGTATCTGATTTGCATATTCTCAGCTTTTTGTTGCAAAAGAAAAGAAAAAGATTGAAGTCCAACGTGTGACTTCGATCATTTGCATGCAGACAACGGAGTACTTTGTGATTACTTTGCCTGTGAGGTTGTTTTTATCAAACCTTAACCCTTGTTATTGTCACAGGGAATTCAACCTCTTATCTTGTCACTGCTTTCACTGAAAGAGGCTGCAAGGACAAGCATTGTGTCGAGAAAGTGGAGAATGATCTGGACACGCCACCCTAATCTCTGCTTTGATGGCACCAAAAAGCGGCCCAATTATGAGGATTGTGTCAAAATAGAAAGAGCAAAGTTCATTGAGACAGTCAATTCTGTTGTTCAGCAGCACAGCGGGATAGGGCTCAATAAGTTCAGCATCAGGTGCAGCCTTCCAAAGAATTCCTCCGATCATCTTGATATGTGGATTCGCTTTGCCGCTGCAGCAAAGGCGAAGATTATAGATATTAACCTATGGTCAAAAAGGTATATTGGAGGACCAATCAAAGAACAGTATCTCTTCCCTCTTGAGAATTTAGGTGCTCAAGATGGCCCTTTTATCCAGGCCTTGTTTCTCACTGATATTTCTATAAAGCCGCACTTGGATATGCGTGGCTTTACAAAACTTAGAAGGCTTCTTTTGGACTTGGTCCATATAACTGGAGATCTTCCAGGCTTGCTATCAAATTGCTGTAGTCTTGAGGACTTGGAGCTCATTGCGTGCTCGGGTGTCACTGATCTGAATATACCACACCGGCTGGATAAACTTAGGCATTTGCTAATCTCCCACATGGACATCCAGATGGTTGATTTTCATGTCACCGGTCTTGCTCATTTTGAGTACAAGGGTGGTGTGATTCCTATACAGCTTCATGGTTGCTCCAAGTTAGAGAAGGCAACAATAACATTTAAACAAGACAATAAAACACTGGGCCATGCGTTTACTGCGATTCCCAGTATTTCAGAGGTCAAGGTGCTAAACATGCATGCTGATATGGAGGCTTATCATCCAGTCTGGGTCTCCCAGGTACTTGATACCCATGTGTCATTTTTTTTTGACAAGTTATACCCCTGTGTCATTATATTTACTTACCTCACACTCTTATTTGCTTTGGTCATGTTTCAGGGGCATATGGTGACAACGAGACCAACATACATGTTTGCAAATTTGAGGCATCTGACTTGTGAAATAAAGATCTTCACTCGTGGTCCCAATGAACACAGTGGACTTCTCCAACTGGCTCACTATTTGAGTTTTGCACCCCAACTGGAGACACTGCAACTACATGTGAGTACTCCTGCAGCCTTATTACTCTTTGTTTGATCTAGCCAGGTCATCGTTATTAGATGCGTATACTTCAAAATTACTCTCTGAAAAGGGTAAGCCTGTGCTAGAATAATTAATGCTGTGTTGACTGGCTGTGTGATCTGTGCAGATGCTGTATGAGATTTGCCGCTTCAGCTGGGAAGGGGAGGCAACGGGGGAAGAAGCAGCCTCTTGCATGCGCCGCCTGGACCGCCTGAAGACGGTCTACATGAGTGGGTTCCGGTGCTACCGGCCTCAGGTGGAGCTGTTGTGCGGCATCCTGGCCAAGAGCCCTGCGCTAGAGCATGTGACCCTGCAACCCAAGGTGATGCTGGCATGCGCGCGCGTGCTCAACATGTGCATACTTGAGTATGAGATCTGGCGGTGGGCTCGTTCTGCCTCGGAACGGTTTGGTAGGGCGATCACTGTCGTGCGATCCGACGGATGTTGTCGTGAGGACGAACAAGTGCGTCCATGCTCAGTCTGATCTGAATCCCAGATGAGCATAAGCTGTGTCTGTGCTAGCTTTAAGACGGTAAAATTAAGATGTAGATGGTTCTGGACCAGTATTTTTTACATTGTCTGAGAACCTTTGGTGTTCCAGGTTTTGGTTGGTGGTTATCATGAGTAGTTGAGAATATGAAACTCTGCAGCAGATGGTATGTGAAAGAAAATTTGTCCACTTTTTTCTCCTGTTGGTGACATGCATTGCGAGGTTATGTGTGTTCTCCTGGGCGGGAAGCTGTCACTGTGTTTTTCTTTTGTCCAATTTGTGTAAAATAAGATTCGGTCATGTATCCATGCCATCCTGCTGTCCCTGCTTCCGCATCAGGACTCTCCAGGCAACTGTTTAGACTTATAGTATGTACTGCCTATCATTTCATATGGTTAAACTGCAATTGGGTTTTTGTTTTGGAATCTTTCCGGAGGTGTAAAAGGTATTTGTATTCCCATGGTGTCGCTGTGCACACCAAATTGCAAGCGTAATGGATTTATGGGTGTAAAGAATTTGGAAGCATCCAAACAGGACCTCAGCTTGGTTGTCTGTTGTCGTTATTTTATTTTATTTTTTTGTCTGTAGGTGTGTTGGTCCTTCATTTTATCTCAATTAAGCCAAAGCATGGCTTCAGGTTGGACTTGGAGACTAGAAAATGTCAACCCATTGGTTTAATATACTCCCTCTATCCTAAAATAATTGTCGTTCTCGTTTCCTGAGAAATAACTTTGATTAAATATATATTAAGAAACATCAATACTTATCATACATAATTATTTGGAGATACATAATTATCAGAAAGATATTTGAATCTAGTTTTTTAACAAATTTATTTGGAGATACAAATGTTGCACGTATTTTCTATAAATTTAGTCAACCAAAACGACAGTTATTTTGGGACGAATGGAGTAACATCGCTCATCTTGAGGCGCCCTGGTTCTTGTAATTGATCCCACTTTTGATGCAGTAGCAACGGAAATTTCGCTTAACTGAAGGCGCACTTCTAGCGCCCGAATGGATGACTCCTGAACTGGTCTGCTAAACCAGAATGCTGCTCTCAGCTGTGCACCTATGTTGTACATGATGGGAAAAATTGAATTTGCAGAATACATAAAAAAGCATACTAAGAATGTAAGTGAACACCGCCTCGTACTAAATCAAATCCAACATGGCGCAGAACAACTCAACATCAAATTGCCAATCTCTAATCTTTTTTTAAAAAAAAAATCAAGGATCTCCTCATTTCCATTATGACATAATGGAAATACAAGTCTTACAACGAGAGAAGAAACAGCGAGCAGCACGTGACATCCTTCTGGCAGATGGCACAATGAAAATTCAGAGCAGTATTAAGGAATTACAACCAACACCTAATAGTTTGAGCCATAGGTAAAACAACCCACATCAGATCACCTTTGGGTCACCAACCAACACCTAATAGTTTGAGCCACAGGTATTAAGGAATTACAACCCTCGTCAGACCACCTTATAGGTAACTAAGACCAAAAGGATAAAGGAACCCAATAAAGCCGCAACGGAACTAGACAGCCTCCCATCTTCAGGCCGCACCAGAGGAGCCCTCACCACCCGGTGAATCCAAATCCACAAGATCAACCTGTTTGTTCTTCTTGGAGTCACCTGAAGCATTATGTTGATGCTCTCTGCCTGAGTCTCCTTTCGGTAAAGACCTGTCCAGTAATTCATTAGACCACACACATATCATATAATCAGCATGGGGTTTTTATCAGTTTATTTTCAAAATAAGCATTATTTCAACTTCCATATAGCCCAACATATCACAGCAATTCCAAAGGTAAAGACATTCTCCTCCTTTGATAACCATTTTTTTTTATCCAAGACCAATACTGGGTCATATTAGTTGGAATATCAGATGCACCAGTAACTCTGACAACCAAAGCCTAAACAATTTTAGAGATGATACAAGTGAAGAAAAGGTGGTCAATAGTTTATTTCACAGAAACAACACTCAGGATCTCCAGACCACTGTCTTTTAATCAGATTGTCATTAGTAAGCACAACATTATTTTCCATCAACCACAAAAAAAAGTTCTGATTTTTTACTGGGACTTTGCTTTTCCAAATCAATTTATGATTAATACCGCAATCATTGGAAGAAAGAGCAATGTAAACAGATTTAACAGTGAACATTTTCTTTTGTTAAATTTCCATAATACAATATCCACATTCTCCACAAACTCAAAATCAATAGCTTGTTGTCGAATATACTGCCAAGTATAGCAAAGGTCCCAGGGTAGCCATCTTATAAACCTTAACTGAAACTCCATTTCTCTGGCATGTGCTAGTGATACAGAGATATCTTTGATGACAGTTTTATGGAGGAGGTACATGGACATGCGATAAATAGGGGTATTAGATAGGCTAGTATTAATCAAATATCCAGCCTTTTGGCATTTTATTTAAAGGGTAGCCAATCGATGATCTACTAGGGCTGACAGACACCCCCCCCCCCCCCCCCCAAAGGTACTTCAAAGGGAAGTTGCCAATTTGGCAGTTAAATAGGTCAGCATATATATAATCCCAGTTGTCATCATTGATCACTACAACTTCACTTTGGGCAAAATTAATCTTCAAACCAGACAAGCTCGTAAAGATAGAGAAGCAATTTAACATTTCTGGCCCCTTCTAGTCTATGTTTCAAAGGAAAGTTGCCAATTTGGCTAATCCCTAATCTGTTGACAACAAGCTGTAAATAGCTAGGGCAGTCTGTGTCATCCAGCAGCACAGCACATAATAAATATATTAATGGAATTGTTTCATTAAGGAGAAACTGCGCAGTTCACACCAACCATAAACAAAACCAAGCAGTCATCAGACAAACAAAGATGGAATATTCACCTTCTTGAGGCTGACGCAGCAGCAAAAGCACCTGGAGCAGCAGGGGCAGGTGAGAGGGCTGCAGTGGACGATGGAGAAAGAGCAGCAGTGGAGGCATACTGAGCATTAGTAAGCGCAGGTAATGGGGCACCAGAAAGTTTACCTACAAACAAAATAAGAAACATTTCAGTTAAAAACAAAATTGGATACACATTTCAATACAGAATTCAACTATAGTAGTAGAAGAAGATAATTCAGGCACCTCGATTGACAAGCATGACTTAAAATCTTACCACTCTTTTCAAGGTTACCATCCTCATATTTATCTTCATCACTGTGTTCAAGTTTGAGTAGTAGTGCAAAGTCAGCATCCCCAATTTCAGAGAGGGTGCTCACAAAGCTAGATGCGCTGATAGGAGTTTCATCTTTAGGTGCAGGCTCTGCTTGTATAGGGCTGTCCACACTACTCTCTGAACCACCTGAACTGTGCTGATTAACAGACACCCCATCCTCTTCATCATATAAATCTCCATCCTCATCATGAACAATCATGTCATCATCATTTTCATCCAGATCTTCAGCAGATATGATGTTGTCATTCTCATACTCAGGGTCATGCTCGCCTTGAATACTACCCTCATGGCCACTATCAGCACTCTCTTCACTCTCAGTGTCAGCATCGATGTCATCATCTAAGTCGACAAACCGACACCCGATAAGAGACCTCTTGCTCATCAGGTTCTGTATAGCGTGAAGCTGCAAGTTGATTACCTCAGACATCTCTAATTTTGAGACCTCCTCTTTGAGGTATTGAGCCATCACTCGGCAAGCTTTTCCAAGTAACAAGGCCAAGTTGGACTCGAGGTGATGCCTTCCTACAGCACCTAGAAGACTCTGTCTAGCATCACGTATATTGGCACCTGAAGGTATGTCCTCGCGATCAACAACTCTATCTTGAATTCGCTTACGGACCATCTCAAGTGCCACTGCGACAACCTTTCCACCCAAGTGAATGTATTCGTGTTCTGCTGGATAAAGATGCTTCAGTAGCCACATACCTTCTTGGCGCGCTGCAGGAGGTGCGTCAAAACTAAGCTCGAGGAGAAGGAGCCAATCCAAGTGACCCTTCTTGATGATCTCTGCAGAGGCTGCCTGCACAGTTGCCTTTTCAAGAGCCATATCAATCTGAAAGCGTAGATCCTCTAACCGTTTCTGCTGTTGGGGTGTGCTGTCTTTGCCTGCTAGACTCAGAACATCAAAGAGCTTCGTGGACAAGGTATCCAGCTTGGCTAGCAACCTGGCCTTCTCTTTGGCGACGCCGGGGTTTAAGATCACAACCTTCAAGGCAGCAGAACCAGCTTCTCCCTCGCGAGCAGCGGTGATGTGGTGCTTCAGTGCGTCAACGCACGACAAAGAGACGTAGTCAGCGTACCGTATCATCAGCTTGTCAATACCTCTGACAGCGCACAGGTTGGTCAGATGTCGTGCGTCTTCAACGCAGGTGACCAATCCTGTGACCTTGAGCTTTCCTCGTGCATCTGCGGACACCTCGAAGCCGGTCTCTCGCAAGGGCGAGCCCGGAGGGGTCTCGTGCGTCTCAGTAGGCTGATTGGCAAGCGGTAGCGCTTCCGCAGCAGATCGAGATGTCGCTTCTTCGAATTCATGGTAGCGAATCAAACCCTAGCGCTGGTAGAGGAGGTTCGGGGGTCGATGGGAGAGGGGTAGAGGGCGGCGGTAGCACTGGGAGGAAGGAGCGCGGCGGGAGTATCCGAGAAGCGGCGGCGACGATGGTGGACGTGGAGGCTCGGCGGTGGGAGTGGGATGGGGCGATTGGAATGGGTAGAGAGCGGCGGTAGAGCTGGGAGGAAGGAGCGCAGCGGGAGTATCGGAGAAGCGGCGGCGATGGTGGACGTGGAGGCGCGCCGGTGGGAGTGGGATTTTTTTATTTTTATCTTTTTTTATTTATATTTTTTTGGGTGGGGTGTGGCCGTGTGGGGGGATTGGGATGCCCTAGGAGTGGGACTTGGGCCTTGTTTAGTTCACTCCAAAAAAGCAAAAAGTTTTCAAGATTTTCCGTCACATCGAATCTTGCGGCACATGCATGAAATATTAAATATAGACGAAAACAAAAACTAATTATACAGTTTAGCTGGAAATTGCGAGACGAATCTTTTGATCCTAGTTAGTCTATAATTGGATAATATTTATCACAAACAAACGAAAGTGCTACAGTACCGAAATCCGAAATCTTTCGGAACTAAACAAGGCCTTGGGGAAGGAGACGACGAAAAAATAGAATTGGGCCCAACTCTTCCTAGGTGGTTCACCCGTACCTGCTCCACGTTTTGTAGAGTTTTTTTTTCCCTGGCTCGAGTAACAGCGCCCTAGACCAATTCAGTGTCATTACAATGGTAAAAAAGATTCAGTGTCAGTAAGATTAAGATTAATTATTCCCTTCTTTTTACCTCGTTTTTTTTCCCTTGCAAAAGATTCTAGTTGAACTTCAGCGTATGGTACTAGGTGTAATAGTTGGACCGAAAACTGTCATACCCATTGTATCCTCTGCGTTACACACGAACGTGCTGCTAGTGTTCACAAGACCAAACTGATATTACCAGACACAATCAGCAGAAGGCCACAGCCCTGGGACATGACGAATCGATGAGCACAAACACATCACAGCATACATGTACCATGCCTCCTATAGTCCTATATTCATAAAAAAAAAATTGGTCCACACAATGCATGATTTCGCTAGACAATGTTCAATCCCCGAATAAAACAATTCTACAAAAGTTACAGTCAGATGTTGGAACGGCATCATTGCCCACAACCTGTCTACCAAACAACACGCTAAACTCTGAAACTGCAGCAGAAGACTGACGGCTTTCGCCCAGGAGCGCCCACCCCGCTCCTACTTCACAAATCCTAAACCTCTGGGCACGGATGCAGGCGGTGCTTCAAATCCTTCCAGACCTCGGGCACAAAATGCACATCAGAATGTTATTGGCGAAACAGCGTTACGCCTTGGCATACTTGCCAACATATGCCTGTGCGCAATACAACACAGCCGAATGAAGTTAGAACCAAATGCAATACAGCCAGAATGAAGTTAGAGCGCACGATGGAGAGAGATCAGAAGGGCAAATGAGTGATGATGGAGGGGGCAGACTTCACCTGCACAAGCTTATTTAGTTTCTCCTTGGAGTAGGTCATGTAGATGTCAATCTTCTCTTTGGTCGGAGGGGTATTTTCCACAGTGCTTGTAACTTTGTCGACAACCTTCTTCACGATGGTTTTATGAACCTCCCTGCTCATCTGGCCATCTTTCCACGTTGGCTTCAGCGCTTCCTTCACAAAGTCTGCAAGTGCAACCTTGAACATCTTCAGTTGCTTAGAGTCCTTGCTCTTCTTATTATTATCACCGTCTTCATGTGCCTCTGCATCGCTATTTTTCTTCTCTCCTTTCTTGCTTTCTGGAGGCACGGTTTCCTTTGCCACCGAAGCAGCCGCAGTGGGACCAACTGGTGCAGCTGCATTAGGTAAGAGCATAGACTTTCCATTACTGCTACCAACAGCGATTGGCGTCTGGAAGCTCTGGGGAGCCTGCTGTTGCTGCATTTGAGGTGGCACGGGAAGACCAGGTTGGACTATGCCTGTTTGTTGCTGCGCCCAGTGCCACTGATTGGGTTGGACAGCTGGTGGAGCAGCAGATGAAGTGGCCACCAGGCTTGCATTCATATTAGACTGTGATGATTGTAATCCAACTGTACCAGCACCAAAAGCGGTATTTCCAAAGTATTGTGCCAAGGATGCAGTAACTCGGCTAACTTCTTCGCTTTTCACAGCATTGTGAGAAACAGGAACTCCAGTCATATCAGCTGAACTGGTAGTTGGCACAACGGGTAACCCCTGCAAGGATTGACTTTGCACATGTGGAGACATTGGCTGGATCTCCATGTTGTGTATGCTTTGAGGACCATTGTCTTGACCCAACCTTGGTATGTCAATTGTCGCCTGAGTCTGCCCAGCATGCACAGCTGTTATATTTGGTGGAACTTGACTGGCAACATTGAAATTATGCCCATTATGTGCAGAGAGATTTGGCAATGCCTGTGGCTCTAGACCATAGCCACCATGTTGGCCGTGCCCCATATGAGAAGCAACTGGCTGGCCCTGCATGCTGGGAGTTGAGTTATTTGCAGCTGCCTGTGGAACTACAAACTGCTCTTGCCTGTTTTGATGTACAGGAAAGTTATTTTGTTGCACGTGGCTATTTGAAGGGAACGAGGATGTAACATTCTGCAATTGTGTGGTGACCGGAAGAGTTGGTTGCCCAGGAATATGAGGAATTGCATCATGTCTCTGAAGTATTTGACCCAGGCTTTGTTCTGCTATAATATTAGCACTATGCAGCCCTGGTTGCACGCTCAAATCTGCAATGCTTGAAGGAGCATTCTGACTGTCCATTTCAGATACCTTCTCATCATGCATGCTATGCACAGTAGTCTGCACAGGAGTCAACAATTGTGGCTGTGGTGGAATAGCAGCTTCATGTTTCTTTTGCCCTTGTGAACCAAAATCTTCCTGAGGAATAATTTGGTACTGGCTCTTTCCAGAATCTTTTGAATGCCGGTTTTCATAATCATTGCGAGAATCATTTCTGCCAATACTCTGAGAAATAGGATTTTCCCTGTCATCCCTGGATAAAATCTGAGAGGTTGCATGCA
This sequence comes from Sorghum bicolor, assembly GCF_000003195.3. Lineage (NCBI taxonomy): Eukaryota > Viridiplantae > Streptophyta > Magnoliopsida > Poales > Poaceae > Sorghum > Sorghum bicolor. The sequence continues at coordinate 2,816,288 of NC_012876.2, read as the reverse complement.
CAGCATTATTTTGTTCACCCCAGTTTGAATAGTTTCCTCTTGCTGCATGCCCATCACTGTGATTCAAATCCTCATCAGGTGCACTCACTCCTATCTGACTCTGGGGAGCTTCCTCATGGAGATATGGACAATTTTCACCACGGCGACAACGACCTTCAGCAAAAAACTTACAAGGGTTTTTATTTACCCTACGGTGCTCAGTCCTATTCCCATAGGATGAATCAGGGCCAACTCTATCATGGGCACTTTCCCTAGCCTCATCTCTCCATCTACCATGAGAAGCAGAATCACCATGCGCAAATAGGCAACTAGCACCTCTGATGCATTTCCCTTTGGCAAAATTAATGCATGGTGCAGGATACCGATAATCCCTTCGAGGTTCAGATCTTTCCCAAGGCCCATCATCATAACGATCACGAGATTGCCTACTCCGCAGATAGTCATTTGGTTCTCTTGTATCCATAAACTCCTTGCTCTGATACCCATACCTTTCCCTTGGGTCGGCAGGAAACCTTTCCCTTGGGTCAGCAGGATAATGATCTTCAAATGGCCTGTGCCCACCATCTTCATGAAGGAACCTGCAATTTGAGCCTCTTCTGCACCTACCAGACACAAAATCCCTACAGGGCCGAACAGGTCCTCCAGATGTTCTGCCTCTCTCAACCCTCCACTCAGATCCACGATCAGCAAAATATGGACTTCTGCTCCTGCCTCTACCTCGCCCTATACTCCTGCTTCTGCTCCTACTTCTGTTTCTGCTTCTGCTTCTGGAACGACTCCTGTTCCTGTTCAAAGAAACACACATTGTAGAGAAAAGGTACTGCTAGTATACCAAGCCTTTCGATGACATTTCAAACAATAGAATTTCTATAAGTTGTGACTGACTCTCAAGTTAATATACCATCTTTTAGATCAAGGTTGATTAGAACAGGAGAGGTAGAGATTCTTTACAAGTAGAACATAAATTATCAAGAACCACATTTTTCAATTCCTTGCTCCTACTTCGTAGTGTCAGGAATACATTATGTTGCTTGTGTATTAATACAGGTGGTGAAACTTATGGACCTCAACTTTAATTTACTTTACAGAGTACTTGTAAAGTCCGTGTTGGATACTTCCACTACCATGATCAGAATTTGACACAAAAATTTGCATCTAAGTTGTTTACACACTATATGCAGGGACCACATAACCAAAGTGACAATATTTGTGCAGTCAATAAAATCAGTTGTTCAACCATACCTGCGTGGTCTGTTCCAAACCCCTCTTGGAGATGGACTTCGGCTGCACTGCCTCCATGCATCTGGATCAGAAGGCGCCCTAGTAGAAGAATAACCACGACTAGGAGCTGTACCCCATCCATCACCACGTCTTCTATCATCTGCATATCTGTTCGTGCCTTGGTTACCAGCTGCCTTGCTCCACTCATTATTATCATGCTCATCAGCCATTCTAAGAGGCTGTGATCTTTCAGAGGATGCCTTAGGTTGTATTTCCTTCATATCTTTATTGAACCCATCAGCATGTTCCTTCTCATTTCCAGCACCTTCGTGGTGCATGGATGTGTCAGGTTTTGTGTGTAAATCGCCACCTTTACGGTGAACATCTGTCTTATCAGGAGACTCATCTTCACTGATCTCAACTACTTCATGAGATCCTTCTTTTGTGTCCCACTTGGAACGCTGTTTCCTAGTTTCACTAGTCATCCCAACCTCCTTATGCTAACCTCTAAAAATATGGCTATCAAGTAGTTCCAAGTACAAGACCTCCCTTCTCCTTGCAAAAGTTCTTCTGAATCTCTGAAATAGACAAGTATTAATATGTATATAGTTACAATTAATCAAAGAACATACTTCTATAACAATAAAATTATCCTCTGAAGTCCCTCGATTCAAGATCTTCAAATCAAAAGTTCAATGGAGTATGTAAGTAGAAAACACTATAAGCTAATTTAAAAATTATCGACTATGAACATCCCATTGGCAGGATGTGGCTACCCAACTCCACAGGTATGTTCACTACCACATGCCAGCTGTTTGTTGTTCAAAAATTTGGCAGTGGGGTCCAAAATTATTCACGCCAAAATAAACCAGTTGGTGTCTAAAAATCCAATCACACTAGCCCTAAAAGTCATCAACCAGAAATAGAAGAACTTTACCAATTAAGAAACTGCTGGGCAAGATTAAATACTGCTAAGCAAGACTAGAATATGCAGGATTCAGGAACGAAAAGATAGTGCAGTATCTAAGTCAGCACCATGGCCAGCACAATCAGGAGACAATCTACTATGCAATGGAGCAACTGCGGTAGCACAGGTTGGAGGAAACACAAAGGGATGTGCAAAATCCACAGGAACATTTGTTCAAAGTCAACAACAGCCATACACTGCCAAGCGCAAAATAGCACAAATGACGTGTACACAGACATTTGTTTCAGCAATGCATTTTCATTTGTTAGTTCTGTTGCTTAATTGATTATATTTTGTTTTTCTTTATTTAGGACTACTAGTTGCATCGTCTTCAATGTCATCAATATAGGTGACAGCTGAATGGGCATCACAGCATTTTCGGCAGAACAGGAACTGACATGTGAATATCTTTTTATACGGAAACAAAAGATTATCATCACAAACAATTCAATTTCATTCACCAGAGTATATAGCCGATAAAGACACATCAAAGAAATTTCTTTTGCGCAGCTTTTCTCATTACAATTATTTCCAATCAAGACACATCAAAGAAAAAAACAATACTTTTGTGAACTTATCTCTTTACAACTCAAATAGGCCATACAATCTTATCTTACACTTACAGGTAAAAAGAGGACAACAGTGCATGCTTTCTACACTCTCACGACATCTACAAATTTGCCCTTCCTATCCAGAGAGTATTTCAAGAAGCAACTGAAGAACTCTTGGGCCGTTCGGCTTGGGCATCAACAGTTGCATCAAAATTTTCTCCCACAGTTATTGAGTTGCAGAAGTTTTGCCAAACTTGGTGGCTACTTAAGGTTCAGTTGCTACTGGCTCTGATTGTCATGACCTGGGCACTGGTATTGTTAGCATTGCAATGGAGTTTCTCCCTCAACTGCTGTTTTCCAGGGATTTTGCCAACTTGGTGGCAATTAACATTTCATTTGTTTCTTTAGATAATTGCTAGCTAGAGTCTTGAGGACTAAACCAAAAGGCCAGAAACTCCAAAAAGTGGCATTTACAAAATCCTTCCTGCATATGAGAAAGATAATTCTATCAGCTCCCATGAATTCCTTCCGTTTACTCGCTACGACAACCATCTCTCAGTGATCTTTTTAGGCACATGACAACCATAAGGTTAAATTGCCCAAAAAACCATGTACCCACTGACCATAGTTAATGGTGTTTCCTCCTAACGAGATAAAATAGGATTGCTAAGTCAGTAAGATTTTACAAGGAATGTTTTTTTTTCTGTGCATGTGTGCAAGATTTACATTATCCACAACAGTTAGGTCAACGCACAGGCAAACTTTAGAGATCACGCTTTCTTCACATTTCCTAAGGTGAGATACTAGACGAGCCATTCAGTCAAAGATAATCACAAAAACAAGACTACAGAACCAAACAAATACACTGGTCACAACAAACTATAAAAGTGCACTGGATTCACTAGTCAATTACATGTCATCCAGAAAGCGCAGTGTTTAATTTTCAGAGTGAGGGCTTACAAAAAGTTTTAGGGTGCCCCATGGAGCAAGTCAAGAAGCTACTAATCTAACCAGGAAATGAACAGAACCCACGGTTTGCTTGTTGAGAGAGGAAGAAAGAGACGAAAGAGTAGGATAAATACCAACCTGAATTGTACTTGGCAGTGTCCCTGAGATGATGAGTCAGTCAGGAACCACAGCTCCGGATCTCCCGAAAGAAATCATGAGCCCTGACAGCACTTACTTTCCATCTGCAGGGAAGGCACAGAGAAGAGCTTGTTATGAACCACGGAAGACTTCAAATGGATCATCTATGCCAAACTTAACACTGAAAAACTGACAACAGAAAGCCTGACTGGGACCAATCAGGGACGAAATTCAGGCATATATCCATGAATGGCACCGACAAGATTACATCATGTGCGTGTGAATCACCAGTCTAGTCTACAGGACTGAGTGCTCAAGACAAAGGAGGAAAAAAAGGGAACACAACCAAAACGAGAAATACTTCTCGCAGTGCGATGTGACGGCCTAATACAGACGCCCAGCCTATAATAAGCACCGGAAACGTGCGAGATTTAATAATACGTTGACATTAAAGCACCTAATAAGCACACAGTGGATTTAAAACAGGGACGGCACAGAACGACGAAACTCAGCCTAGGGTACGCGACTCAAGCGCGCGCTCTGAGCAAAGGGAATTACTCGTATCAGCAGCAGCAAAACCCCCCCAACAGTAATGCGACCCTGCCGTTAGCAAACGAGGGGGGGACGCGCGTAAACCCTAGGGGGGCAAATCTCGGACACGGTGGGGAGGCGCAAAAACCTCGACTTTGGATGCAAGAAATAGATAGAGAACCAAAATTGGAGGTGATAGCTTGGGAGCGACGGAAAGAGAAGATTCCGCCGGACGAGGAATCCGTCGACGCAAAGCAAGGGGTAGGGCTAGGGTTCCTTACCTCCTAGCGAAGGAAGCAGCAGTCCGCGTGCGAGAGGGCGGATCTCCACGCGTCCGCGCCGCCGACCGGCCCACGCCACCCAGTAGCGGGAGGTGGGAAAGGAGTGCGTGCGGCCAATTGCGCGGAGGCGAAGGTTGTAGTGGCGGCGGGAGGTGGAGGGGGTGGCGGCGTGGCGGCGTCTCGGCGGCGGTCAGCTCGGGCAGGGGGGAACCGAGAGCGCTCGATTGTCAGCTAGGGCAACAGACTGGGGAGAGTTATTCCTTTTTATTTTTATATAAATTTTTTTTTCTGCTGTTGTTTTGTTTTCTGATTCGAACCCGAAATAACGGTTTGGCATAACAGCATGCACCACGGCTGACGTCAGCTTCTTCCAAATTGGGTCACCAACACCAAAATTATATATTGTGCTTGTCTATGAAAGCTTCAATTTCTAGAAAGTTAAACTTTTTTAAGTTTGATAAATTTTTTAAAGTTTGATCATTTGATCAAATGTATATAAAAGAGCATCAATATTTATGACATAAAATAAGTATCTTATGAAAATGTATTCTATGATAAATCTAATGGTACTAGATTGGTACCATAAATGTCAACATTTTTTTCTAGAAATTCAATCAAAGTTTTAAAAAAAATTAACATAAGACAACTCTAGGAATTGAAGCTTTCAGAGATGAAGAGAGTCTATTGTTTAAATTATGGTGAATTATTATGCTTATGTTCTATTCTATCCCGTCTGTTTTAAATTACAAGTTATTTTAATGTTATCTTAAGTCAAAATTTTAAGATTTAATCAAGTTTTATTTTTATAGAAAAATCATAAACATCTATAGCTTCAAACTAGATCTATTAGATACACCGTTATGTATATTTCAATGTGTATTTATTTGTTTTTTAAATAAATTTAATCAAAATTAAAGTGGGTAGAATAATAATTTAGAAACAGATGTGTTTGCTAATAGTGAAGTTTTACCCCCAACACCAACTAAGACGGTGGTAAATGTGGCCAACAACTGGCCGCCAAACTTATAAATACCCTTTCACATAACCCATTTAATCCTAAGTTCCAACACTCACACTCTTCCAACTCTCAAGCAACCAGAACTTCACAAGTAGTCAACTTCAACACAAGTACACAAAAAGATAGAGCCACAATCTGATGGGTCCGACCAATCTAGTATGTTGCCTGGGCTCCCATGCCACTAACAACTTAGATCCGTGATGCCCGGGCTCCCTTATCACTAACAACTTTTTTTTTGACGGTCAACGGGGGGGAGGCGTTCCCCACCTGAAAATTTTATTTATTTAGCCCAAAACGGCTCGTCGGTTGTACACATATGCTTTGCAGCAGTTACAAAGAAACCGAAAAAAGGGGGTGGGTGTAAAGTAGCAATGACATAGCCTAGCCTTGGCCCTGTCTTGCCATCTGAAGGATGGAGCACCACTGAGTTGTCGTTTGCCTCTTAGCCCTTGGGAACCGATATTGCCATAGTTCAGCGGCCGATCTGCAGTCCAATAGGACACGATCAACAGAGTGTTCTTCGTTCCTAAAGACCTTTGCGTTTCTGGCCTTCCAAACCTGTCAGCAAACCAGCGGGATGAAGGATCACTAACAACTTAGATCCAAGAGCAAGGGGGCAACAAGGCCTAAAAATAGGATTGCTAGAGCATTACATGTACATAGAGAACAATACTTTAACACAACATACATAAGTGGTTTGGGGATAATTTGTAAAACAGGCTCTTGAAAACCCATGTCTCCGCCATTGTACACGGACACACCACATACACGCATCCAATAACAACCCCCCCCCCCCCGTGCCCCCTCCCTCCACGCGCTCATCCCCACACACGCACACTTATATATATATATATATATATATATATATATATATATATATATATATATATATATATATATATATATATATATATATATATATATATATATATATATATATATATATATATATATATATATATATATATACAACAGTGGTTTGAGAATAATTTGACTGGAGAAGAACTTTAAAATGTCTAAATCATGGGTTTGGGACCTTACTATAGAATCCCTCAAATTAGGCTTTATCTATATATTTTGCAGCAATAATTTAATAGTTTATTGTCCTATTATAGACTCCTACATATTTCAATATACTTATATATGTTTTTTGTGATGTTTGGCTTTGTTAAGATCTGGAGCATAGTGCTATATTTTAATAGAGCTCTTGATTTAATATTTAGTTCATCATAAAATTCAAAAGTATATTGTTCTCTTGTTCGTAGTCTTATAATTTCTAAACTCTTTGATTAACGTAGAGACTCCTCCAATTTTGAAGTTCCAAAGAAGATGGTTGCTTTGGTCTTTAATGTACTTACTTTTAGAGATAGTTTCGTGTCGTAATATTATTTATTATCTATTATATATATTATCACGTGTGCGTGAAATAAACCGTGGAGAGGTGACAGTAACTACTCCTAGGAAGTAGGTATATATAAATCATAATTGAGGCACTCTTTTGAGTGTATTTTTGCCAAAGAGGGTAAGAACTTCAAAGAGCCGGAATGTAAGCAACTACCACCGTGACTTTTTTTTTTTTTTTGCATTCCGTTTGTAAAATTGACAAGCTTGCACATACGAGTAGCGTTGAACTATTTTGGCATATATCATTTATTTATATATTTATTTATTCATGTGTATCCGCCTAATATTAGCATTACGGGTGACCAAATTTTTCAGCCCACAGTGTAGTAGACACGTCACGTACTCACGTAGACTTAGCAAGCCCAGGAACGTACGGTACGGGTGCCGGCCTCTTCGTCTCCGGCTGTTCGATGGGTTTCTCATTGCGAAGGTGCCTCTTCGCGTGTGAACTGCGAACCATAGCATCTTTTCAATGCAATTTTCCCGCCACTAAACCACTCCAGTGTCACCTATATATACGACAATCCTTGAATTCCCCATTCTGCGCTGCTTCATCGATCATTTCTTCATCTGAAACTGCACTCTAACAAGATGGCATTTCGCCGATGGTGTTCGCCGTTCGCCGAGGCTTGCGGTGGAAGCCAGCGCCGGCCACCGCCTCACATTCGCGCCGACTTAACTGCAATTAACCGGCCTATAATTGCAATTTTCTCTTCTTGAATCTTGATTGGAGAATTTCGTCTAGTTCTTGTCCATTCTTGTCTGAATTTTGCAGCAACGACAACGACTCTGTTTAATTAGGTTGTTACTTGTTACTCACTTCATCATATTTCCCCTCTGATGAAATAACTTGCTTTTTGAGGAACATCACAAATAACCGACATCGAGAGAGCGACTGGGTGTTCTAATCCAGAGCAATATGAACATAAGAATCTGTATGAAATCGACGGGTTTTTTTTTTTATGATACCCTTCTCTGTTCCTTGGCAGGGACTGCTGACCCCCTGATTTTAAGCCGCCAAGATATAAAGATCACTTATTGCCGGCGCCAAGATTAGATCAGTTCCCATACAAAATCATCATGTCAAGAAACGTGTGGTCTGTGCTGGTGATTTTGATCTGCATTTTGGTTCACCCTGTGAGGATCCGTGGATTCTCATGGAACATCTTCTCCTCCTCCTCGTCTACGGCCGCCACGGGCGGCGGCGACCGCGGCGCTCCGATGACAATGGAGCTCGACGGCGCGGTGGCCGACTTTGCCATGGACGGCGGAGCCAACAATGACCCCAGAGGGCTTAGGTTGCCGGAGAACGCGCGGGACAAGCTCGCCGGGCCGAGGAACTGCTGGCAGGATGCGTACCGGAAGCTCTTCGCCAGCTGCGGCGAGATCATGGCCGACAAGGAGAGGCAGTCGCGCCTGGCGTGGCACCTCACCGGCTGCTTCCAGGAGGACTCCGGGCGGCCGCCATTCCCGCCCTGCGCGGAGGGGTCCAAGATGGTGCATTGCCGCAAGCGTCTGAGTGAATCGGAAGGCAAGGTCTTCCTCGAGTTCTTCTTGGAGACCAACACCCTGTGCCACCAATTGCAGTAAGTTCAGTGTTTAGTTCATTTAATTGCTGATGATGATATGTTTTTGTACTAAACTTGACACTTTTTTTTTGGGTCTTCGTTTGATTTGATTTATTTGTTCAGGGCTGAAGCTTTCAAGCACAACATTTTTTGCTGCTCTGGACAAGCTGTACATTCTGCACAATGCCATTCTTGCCGAGTCTCGCTTCATCAAGGCCTTCTTCTTCTATTGCTGCATTGTGTTCCTCGTCTACATGCTCACCAGCGCAAAGCAAACGTTCGGCATCAGGGGCCAACTCTACTTTGGTATGATTTCACTACAGAGATTGAAAACTTACCATCAACCTTAAATTTGAATGCCCATTTGGCTAACATTTTGCCCCGGTTTAGGTCTGTGCATTACGCTTCTATTGGAGATTGGGTTGATCAAAATTGGCGCCGACGATTTCGACAGGCAGTTCCGGGTCATGTCCAAGTTGTTCTTGCTCCGAATGGTGTTCCTCGGCGTTGCCATTGTTCAGATCCTGCACTCCATATTCACCTACAGGTACGTGGTAAACAAAGGCTAATCTATTCGTGTTTCGCTGAAATTTGACTTATGCTAATGCTTATGTCGATTTATTTATTGTGGGAGGAAAACAACGTTCGTTCGTTCGCTGGAATTTGACTTATGCTAAAGCAGTGGAACAGGACGTATTAGACAGTGCACATCAACCCGAAGGCGGCGCAACGAAATCGTCGCGGCGGAGGAGATCGTCGGCGAGAACTCCATCACGACGTCGGTCTCCCGGAAGTATAATCTGCGGCCACGGAAATAGGCAGCGGTCTGGTTTTTCTATAGTTCGAAAAAAAAACGAGGATCGATTCCAACAACTCGTTGACAGGGAAGCCTATTATTACGACATTAATCAATACTAACAGCCAGTAATGAATCAAAGAATCAATGCAAATATGCCAATAAAATAAAACAAAGAACCAACTAATGATGAAACCGTCGATGAACGATCGAACTGGACGACGGATCATCGAGCACCCATGCATAGAGACAAAGCTAAGCTAGTAGTCCGTCCTCCTGCTCTTGTTGCTCTCGGCGGCGCCGGCGCCGGCGCCGGCGCCGTCCGTCTCCCGCTGCTCCAGCGCCCTCTTGGTCTTGGCCCCCGCGTCGTCGTCCTTAGCCGCCGCCGCCGGCGGCGGCGGCTTCTTCTTGGCCTGCAGCTCGCGGAGCACGACGGCCCTGAGCGCATGGAGCTGCCTCTGGTGCGCGGCCACCTCCCGCGGTCCCATCGCCGAGACATCCCTCGCCACGGCGCGCCCGACCATGCCCCGCAGCCGCTCCTCCCGGGCGACGCCGATGAGCTCGTGCGCCACCGCCTTGCCGTCGGGGCGGAACGCGACCGTGCGCACGGTCACGCCGTGCTCCCGCGCCACGCCCCGGGCCTCGCACAGAAGCTCCGCGTGCTTCGACGCGAACAGCGCCAGCGCCTCTTCTACCTGCTGCTGCTGCTGCTGCTGCTGCCCGGTCACCACCGGGGCGGCGGCTCCGGCGGCAGCCATGCCTCTCGTTGGCGCTTCTCGATCGATGACCTGATTGCCGCGCTCTTTGCTTCTCTCTCTCTTTCTTGGGCGTGATTATATACGAGATAATATAATGATGGAAATCAAAGAATTATGCGTAGCGCACTGCGCACTGGTATATGTAACCCGCGATTAGTCCGGGTCGGACTAGTTAACTATACAAGATTAATTAACAAGTCATAACTGACAACGTTTCCGGGTAGGATTAATATTCGTAATTAAATTTAATATACCACGATTTTTCAAAAAAAAAGACGAATTTAGCTAATCAGGAACGGGCCCAGCCAGCAGCCACACTCCAAAAATAAACAAGTCGGGCTGGCGCAAGAAAGGCTCTTGGCTCCGCAGTTGGGTTATTAGGTTATTTTTTTTATAAAACAAATTGGCCTTTTAATAATTAAGAGGATTTTATGGAAGTGACCATCGGTTGGGTCAGTTTTTTTTTCCTTTATATATGAATGAACAAAGTGACACATTAGTTGGGTTAAGTTATTTTTAAAACAAATTGATCTCTCAAAAAAAGAACCATCAGTTCAAGCAAAGTGAGACCAAACATCAGTTTAAGCAAAGTGAGACCAAATGTAAGAGACATGTTGAAGTTATTACATTGCTCAAATGGCAATGGAGCCCTAAACGGATGCAGTACTGGTAGCCTAAACTATACTAACCCTAAACTCTCAGCATATTACTCGTAGCCTGCTGGATCATCATAATAATAACTACAATCAAATTCCAGCTAGAGCACGCAATGCATGGCGTGGAATAATCAGATTTAATCAAAGACAGGAAATGTCTCAACAATGACCACCATGGCTGAGCCCAACACTAGCCTACTCACCATCCCTAATAATAACTACCATGATGAGTGACAGGTCAAGAGGACAATCTATGGCTTGGGCTGTTCTGGTGCTGCTTCTGCTACAGCTTTGGAAAGCTCAAGTGTAACAGGGCAATGGTCACTTCCATAAAATCCTGCAAGAATGGAGGAAAATTAACTCTTGACATAAAATAAAATAAAAACTTGGATCTTTTTAGACATCTGGTTGAAAATGTTGGTAAGATGGAAAAGCAACTACATTAATTTTCTTGATTGACATGTTTTTCTCTAATAATTGCGTACTCAAATACTTTCTCAGAACCAATAAGCATTTTTTCCAAAAAAAAAAGAAAAAGAAAAAGAACCAATACCATTTACTAACGACACAACTCAAAGTATTGTTATGAAAGTAAAAGAAAAATCTAAATGTTTTGTAAAAGTAATGACAGTCACACTTCACTCTCGCTCCCTCCCCACCCAAAAGAACCTAGCTTCCAATCCAAGCCTAGCACCAATACCAGTTTGTACTTTTGGCACCAAGCAAAGCAAGATTAAAAGAGAGAGATAAAACCAAGTGTTCAACCCATATTTTCAAGCACGGGATAGTCTCAGTTTTTTAAGTGCCAGTTTCCACTCCGCACAGAAAATCCAAACATTTAGGAAACCCAGGTTTCTGTGCTTTAGCACAGATCATGTACAGATGATGATATGGGCATAAACAAGAAACTGAAAATTACTTTGAATGAGACCCTCCAAAGTTTCAAGTACCATATAATAATGCAAATAAAGGTGGTAATTTTTTAACTTCATACCATCTAATTCAATGCCACGGCCATGCATTTCACATGAAACAATTCTGTCCTTTAACTGCTCCGAAACAAGGAAGTAGTCGATCCTCATTCTCTTTCCTCGGTACCTAGAGGAATATGCAGAGAAGTTAATCTCACTAAAAAGATAAAAAGATGCATTCAGGTATGCATGCAGTGTGTTGGCAGTTTGAATAGTGGCTCAGATCCTTTAATCGTCTCATACTTTCAAAGATCAAATTTCTGTTTACACTTTATGCTGAGGACTATGTATGTCAACAACATAATAAAAATGCCTTAAAGACAGTACTGGTTACAGCACATAAAAATAATACAGAACTGATAGGATTTTTTTAGCATTGAGACATCTGCAAGAACTTAAGGGAATCAAATTCTAAATAAAAGAACCATATGTGCTGAACGTGTTCAGTTAAACGGTTATCCCTCCATCCCAAATTATAGGTCGTTTTGGTTTTTCTAGATACATAATAATAATAAGAAAAATGTATATCTAAAAAAAGCCAAAACGGACTATAATTTGGAATGGAGGGAGCATATGCTAAACATTAAGTCACTCATTCTTAGCCAAAAAGTAGGCTACAGGTCCTAAACGTCCATTTAATCAGCCCAAAAAGACCTTTTAGCGTTTATATGATGTTTAATCAGCCTAAACACAATTGAACATAAATAAATATTTTCAAGGTGTACTTTTCAGAAATTTCCAAACTGTAGATTATGATTTAAGACTAGATGCCTTATGAGTTATGAAGCAAACCATACAGCAGACAAGTCAGTGAGAGACTGAGAATCCAAAAAATATTTGGACCAAATGAAGCCCACTAGCCCAGAACAGCAAAATGTTTCTTACTTGCCAATTGGATGACCGGACCAAGAGAAGCCACCATCCATGTCCTTTTCTTTGTGCAGGTGCCTGTAAGCATCTACCAGCTTTCCTCTGTATGTCCAAGTCGTTCATTCATAAGATATTAAAACTTCACAGCAACAAATATGAAATAAAACACTTCAGTAATGCCACCCTGAAACCAAGCAAGGGCCATCTTGATTTATTTGTTGCTCAAAGATTCTTTTCAAAAAATCTTTGCCAAATACTTGCATTGACTTGAAAACATGTTTTCAACCATATGCCATGTGAGGCGTTGTTCGATTTATTTCTGTGCTGTTTAAACCTACAACTGGACCTTGAAATAAGTTCACAGAGAGTTGCGAGTGCTAGTTTTTCCATGGTTTTAGGCTTTTAACTCCAATATAAGGTACAACAAGCCCCAAGTTGGACCTGCCTAAAGAGAAGCTGATTTTCTATTAATAACACCATTGTCTCCTTTTGAATTCTCAGATATAATCATAAGTAACATGCTTCTAGTTCTAAAAAAAAGTAACATGCTTCTAATCAAATATCTTCAGAGGTACTCATGGACACTATAACTTATCCTGTCTCAATCTATCTTGTTGGAATTGTCAAATGTCCAAAAAAACATCTGTTAGACAATCCATAAATCTGCAAACTAAGGCTACCATTCAGTGGTTTTTACTAGCTCTGTTCTTACTTTTTAGCTCCAAAAAGGCTAGCATATAATAGCATCACTGTTTATAGCTCAAAAGCCAAAACGATTTAAGACTGTAAACTAGTGTAAGCTAAAATTTTTTTTGTGGCCTTGATTCCTTAAATGGTACCATGATTGGCTATCATAGTTTGTTGACAGATATTTTCTCATTAAAAATATTTCAGACTTGTGGCATATTTCCTTTTATTCTGGTTAAATATTTTCATATAGACTTTTGGCACGCAGATATTCTAATATGCTCAAGCGGTCAAGCCTATATCAATTTCACAGCCTCAGCAAATTCCCAAACAGGATGGTTGTGGTAGAATGATATATGGCTCGTCTGAGTGATTTGTTGAAGAGAAACTAACCAAAAATAATACTGTTATGTGTCTTTTGTTAAATATCCATAATAGGTGGTGCACATACAGTGGTAATTACATTAACATTAGACATGAATTTTCGTTTTTATGGGACCAGTTACCAGTTAGATAAGAACATGATAAAACCTCACAAATTTAGAACTTCTTTTTTTTTATTTTTTTGGTTGAAGAATTGGCGAATATTTTTAAAAGCACCACCAGTGTATAACTAGTTATAATTAGCCAGTGATGACAGAAGAACATGTGTTCCATGGTACAAATGTATTAGTTTCACCTACTGGAATAAAATGTTGCCAAAGCGCCGCCTCTCTGCTGGGGTGAATCCTGGCTGCCCACAGTCCTGCAGGTGCAGAATATAAAGAGACTTCATTGTACTAATGCAATAGCCAAACATACACACCAACAAAAGGATACCAGAGGCTCAGTAGAACTAAAAAATCCAGTCAAATGTGAAACTTCACATGATGCTAGCAAGATGTCTGTGGCCTTTGGGTTGCAGCATAAAACAAATATTACCTCTTGATTGGGTGGGGTGTATCCATTCAGCTTAGCACTGCTAAAGAAATCAGGATGGCTGACATCGATTTCTTCATGACTGGAATAGTGGAATGTTCAAATACAAGCGAAGTATAAGATGAAAAGTTTGTCTTTGAAAAATGTCATACTGATATAGCAAACATGAACTCTCTAGGCAAACAAATAAAACTGAAACTTCCATCTGCACTATCATACTTTCTTGTAGAATGCAAGATTGCGGATTTGCATAAAGTTATTTTGACCAAGTATTATAAATCATATATGGTTGTTTTAACCAAGTACTATAAGCAACCTTGAAAGAAAATTTTCCTCAAGGTGTTTTTGGTATTGGTTATTTGGTTCAATGCTATAAACCAGGACTCCATGTTGACTTTGAATATTAAGAAAAAAGTTGCATGGAGTTTAATTTATTTACAAGAAGCAGCATGGAAATTATTTATTAATAATATGGTCTTTTTTCAATAAGGAGAAATTATTTTCTCGATTACCTGACATTCAAGTCCCCACACCAGATTAAGGGTTTGTCCACATGTTGAACAAATTCCAGCATCCTCTTGTCCCACTTACGTCTTCTTTGAAACGAATTTTCCTCCTCCTTCCATCCATTGTTTGGAGCATAAGTGTTTAGTAAGAGGAATGATTCAAATTCCGCAATTATAACGCGCCCATCAGTTTCATGCTTAGAAGCTGAAAAGTGCAAGGAAGTGGAATCTAAGAAAGAACTGTACTACATGTGAAATTTAGTTATGAAAAACAAACAACCATTCAATATGCCTATTTGTTAAGGAGCTTGCTGGTCTGGAACTTTTCATTCCTTAATTTTAGTTTTTATACAAAAAAACGTGCATAGATATATCAAGAGAAGATGATCAGGTACACAGATGCATGCCTTAAGTTTTGTTTTCCAACAGATTCTTGCAATGATTATCCTAATTCTAACACAATCTATGAAAGTGACCATATTCTTTTAGGACTTTGTAACTGGCATAATACACCCACATGCTCTAGTCATGACATGAAAACATGAGTACTGGCTGTCACGATCTGTAAGATGCTTTGCTCTGTTCTGATTTTCAACTCAAAAATTTCTAAATTAAAAAATTCAATAGTTTGGACAACTTTGTCATAGAATATGACTACCAAATTAGAAGCAGTTACTAAACCAGGTCTTGAAATACAATCATAAAACCATAATTTGAAAAGCAGAATGGCTGCAGCCTTAGAGTAGAAAATAGAAAATTGTGTATAGAGCTAGGATAGCAGGGAATCATCTCCAAACATACATGTTCTATCCAAGTTGAAAGACACCTTCTTAGGCTCAAACTTTTTCTTTATAAACATAGCTGTCCCCGCATATTTTGAATCTGAAAGAGACCACCAGACACGGTAGTCTTTGAAAGGTGAAGTTGACAAAGCACGCAGAACTACCTGCTTGACATCAAGAAGTATGACAGTAATGTAACAACTTTGTTGTTGAGCCACTGAATCCAATGTAACAAATGACATTGAGGTAGAAATCATAATCCAGAACTTGCTAGAATTAGGAACACATATAAGTCTGTAGTAGTTCTGAACTGCTAAATTTCTTATATTTTGAATTTCTTAATCGAAAAATTGCTTAATCGAGAGGTAGAAATCATATTTTGAATTTCTTATAAGTCTGTAGTATGACACTGGAGTTGAAATGCAAGACAGATTGTAATGGAGTATTAGGTCCTCGGTTTCTGTATGTTTGTACATGGCCTCAGGAGAAATACGTTTCACGATGTTTGTCCATTGAAAATACCAAGAATGTTTTTATTGCAACGTTGTCACTACCTATTAACATCTGCAACTGCAATTCCAATTAAAGCCACACTGGCGAGGCCCACACAGACAGTAGCAGTTGATATGCTATTGCATGAGTACATAAGTACTGTACTGCTACACAAATTCCTGTGGGACTGCTGATGCTAGTGGTGCCATGTTCACAACAGTCTAATAGGGTGCAACTGATATGAATAATGTGCAAGTTCCAAATATGTAGTATCCTCTAAAAAAAAAACAAGATGGCAAAATACATTTTTCATGGCTGCAACTGACAGCAATTCTACCTTAGATGATGATCCAATAATTTTGAGGAAACACATAACAAATGTAGCTGTACATATTCACAGAAAGTATTTTAATGTTTGCAAATGCCACAAAACCTGCTTTTCATCCCGTGACGAGCTTGTGTCGTCTTTCAGTTCACTAGGGTTTTTAGGAGCCCCTTTGGAACCAGCCGCCGGCATCCGCACTTCCTAACAAAGAAGTTTGGTATATCCTTATCAGATATACATATATTAATAATCATGTAACGAAGAACAAAATGTGACCAATTAAGTGAGGAGGCACTGAAAGGACTATGGACTTTTGTATAACAGACCAATCTAAACCTCCAACTTACTAGGGACAAAATTCTTCTCTTAGAGATAATAAATTGCAAGGATAATAATAACAAGCCAAATAGATTAAAAAATAGTGCTTCATGGATGCATACATAAGGTAGATTGTGCACAAAAAAACTTTTAGGAAAGTTTGGCTTCCAAGGGAGCAACCATGGCCACAACCACAGTTCTAGGATGAGTTGTTTCACAAGTAGTGGAGAGCTCTGAAATCTGATGCACACAGACCAACCATGTGAGCCCATGGACAAGCACCAACAGCAGCATTAGGCCATTAGTTATTTAGTACCCCTCCGTCCCAAATTATAGGTGGTTTTGGCTTACACTATGTCTATACATAGTAAAAACTAAACTATGTCCCTTGAAAAGCCAAAACAACCTATAATTTGGAACAGAGGTAATATTATCAAGTGTTAACTTAAAAAAAAAGAATACAATGTCTCAGTGCTTTTACTTTGCTGGAGAATATGTGCAGAGATAATGACACCCACGATCTGTAAGAGATAAAATCTAAAACCCTTGGAGATAAAATCTAAAACCCTTGCTGACCATTAACATTGCACTAGTCTCTACCTAACTAAAGGGAGCACAAAAACCGTACGCCCACAACCTACTCGACGAAATGCCTGCAATGACACACGGTACGCCTCTGGGGGGCGCCTCCGCGCCTGCATTGTGCATAGGTGCCCCGCCGGCCCGCCTACAGGTGGTTCCGAGGAGCGGATGGCGTTGCAGATTGAACCCCCTCGGGGTCGGGGATGAACAAGATCGCTCACCTGGACGCAGATGACGTCGGGGTCGAGACGGGCGACGAGCTGCGAGAAAGCGGGCCAGTCGCTCTTCATCCGGAGGAGCAGGCTGTTGGCGTTCCACGTCAGGAACTTGCGCGGCTCCTCGGCGGGTCTCCCCTCTCCATCCCCGCCGGTGGCGGCGCCGGCTGAGGCGGGGCCGCCCTCCGGTTCGGCAGCGGCCGCCTGCCGCTTCTTGGATGGGGAGCCGTCCTTGGCCACTGGCTGGAAGAAGCGCTTCATCGCCTGCGGACTGCGGGTGCAGGCTGCGGCGGCGGCGGCGGCTGGGTACGAGGAGAAACCGAACGGTGAGCATTGCAAAATCGGAATAAGCTCTGGGTTTCGAACTCACCGGTTGCGCGGAGCGCGGGCGCGGGGAGGCCGGGTGGCTGGCGGCGTCCCGGCGGCGGTCAGCTGGGGGAGGAGAAACAGGCGATTCGTTTTTTTTTTTCCGGGACTGCGGGGAGCCAGCGTTTTTTTTTTCCTGGTTCGAGTCGGGAATAGCGGTTTGCCACGTCAGCACTGGATGGCTCAGCTGCGTGCAATTGGACAATAGGTACTTGCACACTGGCATTTTTATTTATGAAGAAGATACGGCAATAAGTTATCTAAGATGATGGACTAATGGTATATACAATGGTTTTACCAAAGGTTATCGCGAGGGCTAATGGCATTTATAGAACAAAAATGACTTGTCAAATTAACATGTCTTTGTACCTCCGAGCGGAAACAAACTTACACAGCTTCTACCACTTGTTTAGTTCCCAAAAAGTTTTGCAATTTTTTCTTAAGCACATGCATGGAGTATTAAATATAGACGAAAATAAAAAATAATTACACAGTTCACCTGTAATTGCGAGACAAATCTTTTAAAACTAGTTAGTGTATAATTGGACAATATTTGTCAAATACAAACAAAAATGATACAGTGTGCATTTTACCAAAAATTTTGGAACTAAACAAGGCCAAAATCTCTCAAAAACATGTTATGCACAACTATGTTTATATGCAAAGGTAGCACACTGATAATCATAAAGATAAAGATAATAGTGGGATATACACGATAGACTATACTGCACTTGACTATTTTATCCTCCCTTAGCATCTATATCACATTTTCCTACTCTTTTTCAAATGTTGTCATACTCATACATATTTGAGGATGTTTATGTGACAATCCATTGAATATAGATGAAACTCTCATAGACATTGCTTAGGGGCAAAGCTATGTAGATGTTTTTTTTTGGGGGAGGGGTAGAAAGCACTCCCCAACATTTTTTAACATATTAGATTTTTTTTTTCTAAAATGGCACCGTACATATGCATTGTCGCACTCGCACCGATCGATGCCCTTACAAAACAAATGCATTACACTTCTCTATTTTATTGCACCAACAAGTCAATTACACTACTTTTCTCTAATTTGCTCTAACTTCACTACCGTCACTAGTCTAAGAATCTATTGATAACTAACCTATCAAAGTTTTTTTTTTCTCGAATACGTAAAAGATTTGCGTATCATTGTATTTAAGAAGGAAAAATATTTGTCATACAAACGACGCGCATCAAGCGCGCTAGGTGGTCTAACATCTGGACCAACCTAGTAGACTGTTTTAAGGTTTGATATTACATAACTGGAACAACCAAACGTGCAAGCACGACAACACACTACGGGGCTTCCGCAAAGAGCTCCCTAGCGACGCCATTGAACGCTGGGAACAACGCGTCCAGAGCATCCACCTGTCCCATCGTCAAGTTTCCACTGCGAATATCATCGAGTGTTACCTTGGACGCAGGTGAAGTCAAAGCTGCCGGCGGCGCTATGCCCAACCTCTGCTTGAGGAGTGCCTCGCCTCGCTTGGAGGCTGGTATATGCGCCAGTGGTTGGGCGGCAATCCGTCTGCTCCTGGCCCTCAGGGCCCTCTTGGTTGCCGCTTTTTGTCATGGTGAAGATGCAAGCAAGGGGGGGCTTCGCTTGACCTGCACCTCATCCACAAACTGTGCGAGACGACGAGCGGCCTCGTCCGACGTGGGTGTCGCGTCGCTAGGACCGTGGGTATCCGGCTATGCGTCCTTCGTCGGCGTAGAAGGGTCGGCCAAGTGGTGACCATCAGGATCTGCCGCGAGCGCTGCGAAAAACCCTCACAAACCTCAGTCATTTTGTCATCGATCATCACCTGCTGATGAGGCCACCTAGCCCCCGCTCGAGATGAGATAAAAATGAGAAGGGGAGATGAGAGTTGGATCAATTTTTCTTGAATCAGAGTTCAGTAAAAAAATCGGGAATCGAGAAAAGAGAATTATTTTTAGGAACATTCATGTATAATAAAAAATAAAAAAGACACGTGTTTTTGTCCTCCTTTATTCTTTCACCAACAAATCGTTCCCAAGGTGAAAGTGACACAATCACGTACGGTACACATTAATTAACAAAAAAAATGAATAAAAGAATCAACGCAACAAATTATCAAAAAAATTAGTGATGAATAATCAGCTTAAGGCTGATGACAAATTCTGGACGGCCAATCCGATCCCAGCACCGATGAGGGACAAGCTAGTCCACGTCCACCCTGCCGATGATCTTGTCGCACCCGCCGCCGCAGCCGGCGCCGGCGTCGCCGTCCATCTCCTGCTGCTGTCCCGGCGCACTCTTGTCCACAACCACCTCGCCGCCGTCCGTCTTCTTCTTCTTCTGTCTCGGCAGCACCGTATTGGGCGGCGTCAGCTCGCCGACCACGATGCCCCTCAGCATCTGGAGCTCCCTCCGGTGCGCGGCCAGCTCCCCGGACTCCAGCATCGCCACCTTCCTCTTTATGGCCCGCTCAATCATGGCGCGCACCTGCTCCTGCAGCCCGACGCCACCGCCGCCGCCGCCGACGCCGACGGCTTCTTCCGCCACCGCGGTGCCGTCGGGCCGGAACGCGACGGTGGTCACGGCCACGCCGTGCTCGCGCGCCACGTCCCGCGCCTCCGACACCAGCTCCGCGTGCTTCGCCTCGAACAGCGCCTCCTTCTCCTCCTGCTCGGGCACCGGGTCGGCGCCGGCGGCAGCCATGTCTCTAGTTGACGCTTCTCGTCGATGATCCGATTCCCGCGCTCTTGATTTTCTTTTTCCTCTCTCTCTCTCTCTTCTGCGTGATTATGATAACGATGATGCAGTGCGAATTGAAGGATTATGCGCGCTCAGATATATATGGTCTGGGGTTTAGTCCGTGTTTGACTAGTTAAGCGCGAGATTAACGAATCGTAGTTGATAAGGATTCCGAGTGTAATTACGATTTAGTATTCAAAATACAAATTAATATTATTTATTGAATATTTAAAAAGAATACATTAATTCCCGATAAGAAAAAAAATACGTTTTATTAAATGCTATAATAAAAAAAATCATTAAAACACACACGAACAGCTTGACGGAGAAGACCGGAAAGCAAGCCAGGTACCGGCCTGGCCCACACACACACTCTCTGGTGGGCTGGGCCCTGCAGGCCCAGTCTAGGATGAAGTCGGCCTGGCCCAATAAAGCCGCCGGCCTCGCTCGCCTCGCCTCGCCTCGTCTGCAACAAGGAGAGGGAGGGGAGGAAGGAGAGGGCGAGAGAGGCGGAGGTCAGCAGGTGGGAGTGGGACTTCGCCATGGACATCATCACGCAGCTGCAGGACCAGCTGGACGAGATGGCGGTGCTCGCCGTCAACACGTTCGGCACGCTGCAGCGGGACGCGCCGCCCGACCGCCTCTCCAACAGCTACCCAGACCCGCTCAACCCCAACCCTAAGCCCGAGGACGTCTCCACCAAACCCCAGGTCCAGGGCCAGCCCGGCGCGCCGCCACCGGCGCAGGCGCAGCCACCCGCGCCTGACCTCTCCGAGCAACCTAAGGCTATGAGCCACGCCCTTGTCCTCGCGGCCAAGAAGGTTGGTACCCTGCCCCTCTACTCTTCTCGGCCTCCCCCACCTGCTCGACCGAATGCCCAGCTGGGGATTCCAAAATGTCTCTGCGTGTGTGGTTACGGCGAAGGTTTCGGATCGTCTCGTAGTTTTCCTTTGTCTTAAGTCTGATGCTGCTGCGAACATGTGAAGGACTAACTGTTTAATTTGCTTGGTTGCCTGCGTTCTGTGAAGTAAAGTCCACAAATGACAATACTGAATGTCTGCCACTGAAACTGTGTTGCCACTTACAAAGCCTTCATCTCTTGCTTATCCATTGCATAAGATTTTTAGTCCAGTAGTTGTACAGACGGTAGAGTGCTGCGTATGGCAGTCATGTTTACCAGAAAAGATGAATCTGTTGTTTGTGTTAACCATAGTTGAAACGTGTTGGAAAATATGGAGTAGACTATTCCGTTGCCTAACAAACTTTAGTTCAAAATGTGCTCGCTGTGATTGCTTTCAACTTTTTTTTTCCTTGGAGATAAATAATTATGGCCTTCTATGCAGTTTGATGCACTTGTTGCGGCATTGCCACTATCATCAGAAGAGGATCAAGTGAAAAGAATCCAAGAGCTACAGGTAGATATCTGACAGTCAGATTAATTTATCGAGCACTGATTTTTCAAGGATGGGCATCTGTCAAGCTCCTCCATTAAATTGTATATGAACTTAAAATTTGCAGGCAGAGAATGAAGTCGTGGGATTGGAGCTCCAGAAGCAACTGGAAGCTGCTGGTAACTTGATCCTCACTATATAGAGTTCATACATGTAGGTGGAATTCTTAGCATGATATGGCTAATTACTGATATGGTGCACCTCATTGTGTTACAGAAAGGGAGTTGAAGCAAGTTGAGGTGCTGTTCAATGAAGCAACGGACAATTGTATAAATTTTAAGAGGCTAGATTAATTATATTAATGTAAGTTCAGATGAATTTCTTAGACAACTTCTCAGTGCACTATCAATGTTAATTTTCGTTATAAAAATGTTAATTTTATTTTTATTTGGTTCCAACAGTGGTTTTGCATGCAACAGTGGTTCCAGACCATATATTTATGACCAACATTACAATTGTGGAAACCTGTACGACATAAATAACTTGAGCATATGCCATATGTTGATCTTAATAACTTCAATTTTTCCATGAGCCACCGTTTGTGTTGACTAAAATGCAATATCTACCATAACAGGTTTGCTGAAAGGAAATTGTTCTCATGAATGGATGAGTGTGGAGAATGAATGCCGGTAGAAAATTTTATTCTGTCTTTTCAAATTCTCTACTTGTTACCTCTGTAAACAATAATCCAATTCTGTCTCATCGCTTATGTACTGATGTTCTGAAAGGACCTGCTGGATTAGGATTAGGATCAACCTTTGTTGTAAGGTACAATGTTTCTAGTATCATCTTGGTTTCATTTCACGCCTGAATTGTGCTTCAGTTTTGTTTTTTTAATGAATCTGCTACCTGCCTTCATTGGAATTTTTTATATTGTTGTTTTGAAGTCCCTGAATACTGAATGAACTGTTTACCATTGATCCCTCTCATCCCATGGAATAGAACTGTGACGTGAAATAGACAGAAGCATACAATTCTCTAAAGTTACTCCCAACATAAAAGCCAGTAACGACAATACTAATCCTCTACAGGTTTGTAGACATATAAATGCTAAATCTTGATTAGAATTCTAGCAGCTCTGAATCTGTAAGGTAAGGATACTTCCTGCTCACATAATGGACATAAAAAAAAAACAAAAAACAAAGAAAGCATGCATCATCCCCTACAATCTTATTCAGATCCATCCTTCAGCGGCGCGGCAGCCCCTCTTCCACCCATGCATTGATGCATCCATCTCAAGCATATTTGCAGGCACCAAGACCTGCAAGAACATCATCCATCATGTCATCCCCAACACAGTTGACAAGCAACGAGAGACGTACTCACAGCAAGGGCACTAGCTACTCACTGGGGTCAGTGATGGTGATGAGGCCGGTGCCGTTGAAGAAGCAGTTCCACGAGTTCCTGCCCCGGGCCTGGTAGTAGGCGTTCATGGCCACCGACGCCCGCGACAGCAGGCTGTTGTCGTCTGGCCGGGCACAGCCGCCGGTGCCCTGGATGGCGCCGCAATCGCTCTCGGAGCAGGCGAACTCCAGGTTCCCCCGCAGCGCGGCGTCCTCCGCCGACGGTTTCGCCACGCACCATGTCTTGCTCCTATGGCGCAAGGTCTCTGCTGCTGCTGAAGATGGATTTTTCAGTGTCAGATTAGTGAATATAAGCTATGGAATTTGTTGATTCTGAGCACAACTTGGCTGCCAAACGGAGGTATCATTTACCGTCAGTGTGAAGCGCCGAGAGTGCGAGGGCGACGAAGAAGGCGAGGAATGTGACGCTGGGTGATGCCATTTGTTCAGGCTTCTGAAATCAGAGACTGCAAGAAGCCTATCTTCCGGTGTAGTTTTGTTGCAACAGCAATTGATGTGTGAACATGAGTCAGGTTTGGTTGCAGTCTGATCAAATTTATAGGGAGGAGGAGGAAGAAGAAGATGAACCGGAACAAGCAGCAGGAGCAGGAGTAGCACAAAGGGCGTGTGCAGCAGAAACGGTTGGTTTTAACGCGTTTGATGGCCACATTTACACTGGGGCTGTAACGGAATTGCAACACATTTAGTATTCCATCATCAAAAGGATATATAATCAGTGACGTGAAGCTGAACAGAAGCAGTGTCCGAGACCATGTAACGAAAAAATGTATTTGTGTTACGGCCAAATGTTTACCTTGCATTTCCTTTTATTTATTTTTCACATTGCAATACAACACACACACACACACACCCCCCTATATGTATATACGTGCCTTGCTGAGCTTCCTCTAGTATATATATATATATATATATATACTTATTACAAACTAATAACATGACAAGAACCAAACAAATCGAATCAGTCGAGAACTAAAACCTTTTGTCATCACAAACGAAACGTCGATTCATGCAAATTCGAGACGAAGAGGACTTGACCCTGACTCGTTCATTGTTACACGTTCGTTTGACAGATTCTGTACATTTTGACGGCGAGTAAACTATGTTCTTTTTTTTTTCTCCCCCACATGGCCTCTGTTTTAGCATAATCATTTCATCCTGAATATAGCCTCAGCTTTGATCGTATCGGCTGTCGACAAATCGGGCATCTGGTGAGGCTCTCCCCACACTCCCTGCACGTCTGTTGCTCGCATGCACAAAAATGCACAAGAAAATTAGGATACAAATGAGGTTTTTCTTTTCCTTGGTTTCTATCGGTTGCAATTGCATTGCATTTGTAATTAAATCATGGAAAATAGAAATATCTGAATCTGTCCTCACCATATGGCCACAGCCGAATGCTAGATCCTTGGCATTGGTCAGGCAGATTGGGCACACCTGCATCAACACACAGCAGACATGCATATATATAAGCATTGCTGCGAGAAGTGAAGGCCTGCATTGCACGCTATCTCATCTGACCTGATCATCTCTTGGCGCTGCGGCGGCGCCGACATTGCTGGCTCCCCTCCTCAGCGACGACTGCCTCTGCGCGTTCGGCAGAGGCGGCGGCGCAGGGGACACTCTCTTGGCGTTCCCCGTGGATCGCCTGCATTCAGGTTCAGGTTCAGGTTCAGACACCACAAAGAGATTTTTATGTTCAGAAAGCTAGCTTCAGACTACTTGTAAAAAAGGCACATGGAGATCGATGGAGGTCCATGATCGAGCGCATTGTGCAATGCATGCATTACCCCAGGATGCCGAGCTCCATGGTGGCCTTGTACTGGATGGGGACCTCCATGAGCGCGGCGAGCGCGAACGCCGACTCCTTCTGCTGCGCCGTCGCGGCCCGAGACATGATGGAGGTGAAGTTCACGAACTGCATATTCATTCATTCAGTGAGAATTTAGCATCTGAAATCGATCTTAGCATGGTTCATCTTCAGAGCTGATGAGCTCGGATGTGAATGCCGGATGTTCCGGAGCTAGCTGATGAGTCAGTGACTTCACTTCATCACCTGGAAGTTGTCGAAGTCGCGCGCGGGGAGCTTGTCGTCGAACCTGCGCATGTCGTCCCAGGGTCCATCGCCGACGCCAACCAGCACGATGGACAGCGGGTAGGAGCTCGCCATGACAATGGAGTCCACCGTCCTCTTCTCCTGCGGGCTGAGGTCGCCGTCACCGGTGTCGACACTCCTGGTGACCTGGCCGTCGGCGACGATGACGAGGACATGGTACTGGCCACCGCTCCTGTCCACAATGTCGACGGCGGCCTCCACGATGGGCGCGAACGACGTCGGGCCGGAAAGCCTGAGGTGCGGCACGACGGTGCGGTAGCAGGCCAGGACCTCCTCGAAGCCATGGCAGGGGGTGTTGTCCCGGTGGAAGCTGAAGACGTTGTTGTCGTGCGTGGTGGCGTCGCCGAAGCCGAAGCACGGGATGAGGTTGTCCTCGTCGAAGGGAGCCAGCGTCTTGCCGATGATGCTGATCGCCTGCTCGTATGGGTTGGGCGCGTCGTCGCTGATCCTGTGCAGGCTCTGCCCGCCGAACGACTGCTTCCCTGTCCACTCGTTGCTCTTGGTGAAATCGATGCCTAGGATCAGGTTCGACGACTCCAGACCCTGCTCACGCAGCGCCGCCGCCACCTGCATACATGATTAAACACCATGCCGACAAGAAATTAACAAAGCTTGTTCACTTGAGCTTATCGGCCGAATCTCTCAGCCACTTAGCAGTATTTTTCTCTCGCAACAAATCTATCGTGGCTTATCGGCCAAACGTTATCGGTTTGAGAGCTGCGATTTTGCAAGAGTGCCAAGGCGAGCACATGGAGGCATGGAAATGGAGCAACAGCTAGGCAGATGATCGATGGTTGTGCACCTGACCTGATCAAGCGACGTGTAGGTGTCCGGTATGTAGGAGTACTTCTTGGACAGCATGGCCTTCCGGTGACCGCCGGCTGCGGCGGCGGTGGCGTCGTAGGTGGAAGGCTGCCGGGTGAGTCCCAGGTGCCGGTTCCTCGTGCCCTGCGCCGGCGGTCTTCCGCCAGACCGCCGGTGGAGCAACGCGCCGAGCACGCCGCCCATGCGCCGCAGACGACGACGGATGGCAGCCTGCTGGCGGGTCGCAGTAACATGCGACGAGCTGAAAGAACCTTGCTGCTGCGATCGAGACGCCGCGCGACGACGAAAACCGGCCGGACGACGTGCGAACAGACGGCACGGCAGGAATCGTCGGAGTTGGATTGGATGATGATGATAAAGTATGTAGCTGGAGACCGTATATAGCTAGGGACGGATTGATTCTTTTCGAAAATGTTGTTAAAGATAAAGAGGATTATTGGGACGAAGGTGCAATGAAACTTCTTAGAGCCTTTCTTCGCCGCAGCTTGCTCGACGACAGGACCTAGTACTTGTGTGTGGGGGAAGAAGAGGAAAAGCTCTTTATTCCATGCTCATCTTTGCTGTCTCTGAGAAGATAAAAGAGAACCCACGACGCTCACGCAACCACGTACGCACTGCAGCCCTGCAGGTTCGCTACGGCTACGGCCTCCCGTGGTTTTTTGCCGGGATCGATGATCCAACACAACACCACGCTCGCTCTGGATCGATGTCAGACGCCCCGTGCTCCACATTAACCTCCAGTTCTCGTAGAACAGTGGTTCTTTTTCTTATATGGCGTATAGTCAGGCGTCCATTAATCATTATTAGTTACTTCCTCCATTCCAAATTACAAGAAATTTGACTTTTTTTTTACCCTCAAGTTTAATCAAACGTCTTATAATTTAGAATGAATTGAGTAGCTAACTAATAAATCATAGCTAATATTATTAGCTATTATATAGTTTGGTCCAACTAAACCTATTTGCATCGAAGAAGCTAATTATATTATTATTAGCATCTAACTAGTATTACCTTTATATAGATCCAAACACAAAAAACTTCATTTTCAAGTGCCCACTTTGATGTATGCGTTATGGTAGAGGGGGCGATGATCCTACCACGCATTTTCATAGAGTTGAGAGGGAAGGACTTGAAAAGGTTCTGACAAAAATAAAGTTGTTTTAGAGCAGAACGCTAGAGAGTAATATATAGCTTCACGCGGTCCTTTCGACCAATGTGGATGCAATTTCTTAGTTGATCGACGGTAATAACAGTAACAACAACCTGTGTATTGAGTCCACTCTAGCTCGTGCGTCTGATGTGTAATTATCATGGACAGTGAGGCCAGATCATATAGATCGATCCATGGTTGTTCACAAGCTATGGGCCCAATCACATCTTTCATTTGATGGTATGAAATATGTCTGTTCCATGTAATCTTGGAACAATTTTGTTCTTTTGATATCAACTGAAGCTTTAAAAACAAGATCTCTTGCTACATTCTGAAATTATGTTTTCAGGCAACGATAATCTTTACCACCGTTGGCTCATGAGCATGTAAGGGAGATTAGCTGAATGGAGAAAATTAAAATCAAGACAGAAGTGGATACGGTATCACATGAGAACTCAGGCATCTGATCACACTACTACAGAACAGGCCTTGGTCACTTGCCCAAAATGAACAATAATCTCGGCCAAAACAGAGTCCGTGACAAAAACATATTTAGTCCCGGTTGGTGAGAACAACCGGGACTAAAAGTCCCCTGCCCAACGACTATTATGTCAGACATCGGCAGAGGGGACTTTAGTCCCGGTTGTTCTCACCAACCGGGACAAAAGCCAAGCCTTTAGTCCCGGTTGGTGTTACCGACCGGGATTAAAAGCTTTTGTCCCGGTCCGTCCCACCGGCCGAGACTAGTGTTGGAATTTAGTCCCGGTTTTTAAAAGGAACCGGGATTAAATGTCCCTCCCCATATTTGAACTCTTCTTCCCGTGGCCGAGCCCATCGATCTTCACTCTTTTGCTGTGTTCTTCATTTGGAGTTGCTTGTTCTAGCTTGCTCTCATCTCCGGCTATTGATTCATTTCATCGTTTCTACACCGTCATCGACTTGTTAAGAGGTCACTAGCTTCATCTTCTCATTAGAAGCGGCGTATGGCATTTCCTAGTGTTATATTATTTTTTATTTTATGGTTTTTTTAAGAGGTTATTAGCTTCATCGCCATTCAAAAGCGACGCGTTTTGTTAGAGAAATAGTGGTAATATGTTTTTTATTTTAATTAGTTTAGAAAAAATAAAATCATATAATACTTTAATTTGCAATTTTTGACCGATTTAGTTAGTTAATTATAACTAGTATACATACCACATTTCATGATTATTTAAGAAAATAGAGAATTTTTGTGCTTTTTTAATTTAGCTTGTTTAGAAAAAATAGAAATATAGAATTTTAGGTTTTTTGTTACTTTAATTTCTCTATTAAAAATAAAAACATATAATACTTTAATTTGCAATTTTTGACCGATTTAGCTATTTAATTATAACTAGTATACATACCACATTTCATGATTATTTAGAAAAATAGAGAATTTTTGTGCTTTTTTAATTTAGCTTGTTTATAAAAATTAGAAATAGAGAATTTTAGGTTTTTTGTTACTTTAATTTCTCTATTAAAAATTAGAAACTTATAATATTTTACATTGCAATGCAGACAATGACACGTCATTGGATGTACAATGCCGATCGCCGCTCCAAAGAATTCATTGATGGTGTGCATTATTTCTTAAGAGTGGCCGAGGAAAACAAGCGGGATGGATTCATATGTTGCCCATGTGCCTTGTGTCAGAATTTGAAGAAATATTCTAGCTCTAGAAATATTCACTCACATTTGTTGAAGTCGGGTTTTATGCCAAACTATATTTGTTGGACCAAGCATGGAGAAAACGGTATAATGATGGAAGAAGGTGAAGAAGAACAGTTGGAGCCTGACGACATTATTGCTCAATACGGTGACTTCGGTGATACAGCAATGGGAGAAGCTGAAGATGAGGCAGATGCAGAAGGCGCACCTGTTGAAGATGATGCTCTTGGTGATGTCATTCGTGAGGCACATAAAGATTGCGAAAGTGAAAAAGAGAAGACAAAGTTTGACCACATGTTAGAAGATCACAAGAAATTATTATACCCCTCTGCCCAGGATGGGCAAAAAAAACCGGGTACAACACTAGAACTGTTAAAATGGAAGGCACAGAATGGTGTATCCGATAAGGCATTTGGGCAATTACTGAAGATCCCAAAAAAAATGCTGCCAAAGCCTAATGAACTGTCCACTACTACGTACGAAGCAAAACAGATCGTCTGTCCTTTGGGATTAGAAATCAAGAAGATACATGCATGTCCTAACGACTGCATCCTATACCGTGGCAAGGACTACGAGAATTTAGATGAATGCCCCGTATGTAAAGCATCACGGTATAAGATCAGGCGAGATGACCCTGGCGATGTTGAGGGGGAAGAACGTCCCAGAAAAAAAATCCCTGCAAAGGTTATGTGGTATGCTCCTATAATACCACGTCTGAAACGTCTTTTTAGAAATAAGGACCATGCAAAATTATTGCGGTGGCACAAAGAAGACCGTAAAGTAGACAACATGTTGAGACACCCTGCTGATGGGTCCCAGTGGAGAGCAATAGACAGGGAATTTCCAGAGTTTGCAAAAGACGCAAGAAACTTAAGGTTCGCTTTAAGTACGGACGATATGAATCCTTTTGGTGAGCAAAGCAGTAGTCATAGCACTTGGGCTGTTACACTATGTATCTACAACCTTCCTCCATGGTTATGCATGAAGCGAAAGTTTATTATGATGCCGGTGCTCATCCAAGGCCCGAAGCAACTGGGCAATGACATTGATGTCTATCTAAGGCCATTAATTGAAGAAATCCTTCTTTTATGGAGTGAAACAGGTGTTCGTGTGTAGGATGAGTACAAACAGAAACACTTCGACCTACGAGCACTGTTGTTTGTGACAATCAATGATTGGCCTGCTCTAAGTAATCTTTCAGGGCAGACAAACAAGGGATATAATGCATGCACACATTGTTTTGATGACCTTGATAGTATATATTTGAAAAAATGCAGAAAGGTCGTGTACCTTGGGTATCGTCGATTTCTTTCTATGAATCACCCAGTTAGAAAGAAAGGAAAACATTTTAAAGGTAAGGCAGACCACCGATGCAAGCCTCGCAATAGAACTGGAGAAGATGTATTTGAGATGGTTAAGGATGTGAAAGTAGTTTTTGGTAAGGGACAAGGCAGCCAACCAGTTCCAAAAGATGCAGCAGGTCATGCACCCATGTGGAAGAAGAAGTCAATATTTTGGGAGCTACCCTATTGGCAAGTCCTAGAGGTCCGGAATGCGATCGACGTCATGCACCTAACAAAGAATCTTTGTGTGAACCTTCTAGGATTCATGGGTGTATATGGTAAGCCTAAGGATTCACTTGAAGCACGACAAGACTTGCAACGCATGGAAGAACGAGACAACCTGCATACAGAGAAGACAGATGAAATTTTTTTTGCGGAAACTGGTCTTAGCTTAGCCCAAATGATAGCGGGGGCACCAATTGAAAGTGCTCCACAAATTGATCATTGGCAGAAGGAATATACATACGGCAAGAGTTTATACAACCCTGCGGCCCTCAGCAAGCTTGGAACGCAAATGTACATGCTAAACAAATGGTACATGGAAGCGTGTGCTAGAAAAGCAGATGACTATATTTGTGTCCGAATTAGAAACTATCATTACTTCCGTGGTGATGATATTATTTATGTTCAATTTAATGAGCTACACCAACTATGCCACATGGACGCTCTTGACAAATCTCTAATGAGTTGCTTCTGTCTGTAAGTGATTCTTCCTTTCAATAATGTCTCTGTAACTTATCATGTATATATATAACTAATTACAGAAACCCGCTATACATATGCAGAAACATGATGAGGGACCTCAGAGTTAGAAATGACAAGGAGATTGGATTTGTGGATCCAAATGTTGTATTCAAAGACCACAAGACCCCGTATGTTTTATGGAGAACTCAAACGGAGAGAAATCTACGGAGGTTCTTGATCAACCAAAAAGATAAAAGATATATACTCTTTCCCTACAACTTTAAGTAAGTGTCGTTATCGTGTGTACATTCTATTTAACTATGGCAATGTCAATTGGTAATCTATGACTCATTGAGAAAACCACAGGATGATTACCAAGAAATGATAGATATTATCCAAGGGTAACTCCGATCTCTATATATTAAATTCTGCTCTTTTAAGTTGGTAATGGATAATTAATAATGATCGTTTTATTGCTAGGGTTTGGGCTGGGTTCGTGCAGAAACACCGTCCAGAGTTGAATGCATCACTTTCAAAGCCCATCTTACTTCAGTGGGTTCTACGGCAGACACCGGGCAACAATTTGTGTGGCTACTATGTGTGCGAGTTTATGACGGTGTATGCCAAAAGAACTAATCTTGAGCACCTAAAAGTATGTAACATGTATATATAATAAGTATATTTCATTTATTTGTTGCTATTTAATAAATCCTATTCATACCTCTAACTTTTTTCTTTAATGTCTATTAAAGGAGATGTGGCTGAAGGAGCAGGTGTTGGATGCGGTGCGCCTAAAAGGAATTCAGGAGACAATCGCAGGATTTCTTAATGACCAAGTCCTGGATTCCGGCGGCGAGTGCTATTTCAACCCTCAGGAGCAGATGAAACCAAATAGCGATGATCATTTGTACGATGCTTGAGTGGTGGAGAAAAATTGTGTTGTAAATACTTTGTCCGTGAAGCATATGTGTAAATATTTTATTATGGACCTATAGATATAATTATTTATATATATATATAGTGTTTTATAGTATATTTATATGTAATCCTTTAAATTATATAAATTATATAGGTGCGCGTTTCATAAACTACCAGCAAACAATACGCATTCGAAAATAACAATAACATAATTGTAAACCCTAAATGGAAAACCAAATGAAAAGAAAAAGAAAAAAGAAAAAAGAAAAAAAGTCTTTAGTCCCGGTTGGTAACAACAACCGGGACTAAAAGTAGAGGCCAGGTGGCACACCCTGGCGCACCTTTTAGTCCCGGTTTCTGTTACCAACCGGGACTAAAGGTGGACCTTTAGTCCCGGTCCACGGAACCGGGACTAAAGGTGGGACATTTAGTCCCGAAACCTTAGCCCCGGTTCCGTAGCCGGGACTAAAGGCGCTTACGGCCCGGGGCTAAAGCCCTTCCCTGTACTAGTGTCATTAGGAAAAGTAAAGTATTAAAAATAACATCGTTTGTCATTTTATATAAAATAAGTCTAGTCACTCAGCTGAGACCTCATCATTAAGATGATCAGTCTCGATCGATCTCTGCCCCCAATTCTCGTTGGCAAATAATCATTAAGCTGAGACCTGAGATTCTTGCATGGACGACATAGCCAGGCGTCAGCCGTGTACGTACGTGGCACCGACGACGTGTCCGTTCGGATGGTTTGTTTGGCACAACTCAACTTCACTAGTAAAGCTGTTTTTTTAGAAAATAGCTTCATGAGTAACTTTTTAGAAGAAGCTGGGCTGTGTTTGGAAAAAGTGTTTGGCAAAATAGCTTCACAAACTATATACTACATACATAGTTGAGAGAGAGAAATGAGAGACAGAGCTGCAATAAGCTACTTTTTTTCAGCTTTATCCCAACTTATGTTTTTATGAGAGGAGAAAAACAGCTTCACTCATGAAGCTATTTTGGAAACAAGTGTTTGACAAAAAAAACAGGTCACAATAGCTCATGAAGCTGTTGTGAGATGTACCAAACAGACCCTAAAGATGAGTCACGTGTGATGACGCGTCATCATGCCATGTCAGCTTCTCTCGTAATAACCAACAGGTGGCAGGTTGCACGGTTGGCTACCGCACTTGTCCAAGAAACTTCGCAGTGAATGACAGATCGGATAGAAACAGCACACGCATGCACACAGACAATAATGAAATGGAAGGCCCATATAACACGTATTGGATTGTATGCAAGTACTTGGACTTGGAGATGAAACTTCCTAGTGAATTAATTAGAGGGTTCCATATGCCCGATGACCATGCATTAATCTCAAGGTCAATAATTTAGCAAGATCTTGGATCTTTCTAAAAATATTCCAGTTGTGGCTCCTTCTGCGAAACTACAGCTTCTCTGATAAAGCTAAAGTTGTTTTAGAAAGTATTTGGTAAATATGGTTTTAGTAATAGTTTTATTATAATTTATATCAAATTTGTAAGGAGTTTGGAGATGTGATGTTTTCACATCTTTGGCTCCTTGGTAGAAAAATGGCTCCAGACCTCCGAGCTTCTTCGCTAAAGTTGTTTTCAATGGTCTTGTTCGACACAGCTTCATGATAAGAGCCACAAAAACCTGGAGCTAGCACTGTGTCAAATGGGCCTTAGTTAGTGGTGATTATCAAAAGTAAAATCAGTCTTGGTTCTTCTGAAAAAGTGTTGATACTCTTTATACTCTGAATAAAATCAGGCGCAGAAAAACTCGTTTGCAGTTTTGCACCAAAGGTTGTCTTCCCCTGAAGATTATATCATTTCTCACTGTCAAAATACCCCTGCACATAATAACAAAGACCTCCATGAGAAGGAATTTCTGAAAAAAAATAAAAACTTGAAATCTTCTAACAAACTAAAAAAAGAGTCCATGTTTTGGAAGTTAAAGCCTACGACGTTCCAACATTTTTGAGCAACTTGACTGCTATCAATAAAAGTTGGGAAAGATGTGCAAAAAAGCATGAATATACTTTCACAAACTGCATGAACCAACGGGCATGTTCATAAACAATCTATTTAGTTGCACAACTACATGAATATATATATTGTCACAACTGCATGAACTGACACGATGTTCGCTAGCAGTCTATTCACTTGTTGTCCCAATTTATGCCATAACTATGTGTTCTATGCCATTCTTCGTGGCGATACCTTTCTCGTGCATAGTCAAAAAGTAAGAAAGCCACTGATGCTATCCGCTATATACAGTAGTCCATATATAAACCTGTGGCATCAGTTTGACACAACCATGGTCCATGGAAATCATCATAATTTAAGCCTCGAATATTTTCTTTCATCATGAAAAGTGGACACTACATTAGACGTTAATTATCCCATTGTGGATATTGGAGAATCATGCGAAAATTACAGTTTAATCCAATAAAACCACCACCGAATATTTTATATCATCCTATGAAGTGGACGTTGCATTGGTCACAGGTGCTAAAGCATAGAGAATCGTGTTCGTTAGACATTTGCGTGGTTGATAAGTACAGTATAAAAAGGTGGCGCCACAATGCCACAGTGTCAAATATGTATCCTCTCCTGTGTAGGCCGGCTATATATATGCCTATATGGGCAAGGAAAGGAGCTGATTGTTCCACGTTGGAGACAGGGAAGCTTTGAAAGAAGTCGCACACGCTCGATGTTTGGCAATATTCTTGTTCCTTCGTAGCCTTACACATTTTATAGACAGAGAAAAAGAACCAGTTAGTTGATCAAGATTCGTCTGGTTGACAGTTTGTGCTTTAGCTTTAGACTTTTATTTAGACACATATAATCGTTATTCTACTTTATGTGTGCTGAATAATATTCAACGCATCGACGAAGCACCACTACACTCTTACTCTCTACATTCTAAATTATAAGACATTTCAATAATCTTGGAGAGTTCAATAAAACATCTCAAATTTGACCAAACTTATAGAAATAATTACAAAGGTTTATGACATCAAATAGATATACTATGAAAATATAATTAATGAAGAATCTAATGATACTTAGTTAGTATAATATATGTTATTATCTTATCATATAATTTTGGTTAAACTTGATGTGCTTTGGCTCTGTAAAATTTTTGGAATGTCTTATAATTTAGGATAAAGGGAGTACAAACCAACCAACAAAGTCCCACAACATTTTAAAAAGAATCCTCCCAAGAGTGAAAAATATCTTTCTCACCCATCCCCCATTCTCATCTCTTCACCCCTTTGGATTCAAAGCATAATAAACTTCTAAAACCTTTTTACGATAAAAATATAAGATGCAACCAACACGAATATACATTAATTAATGTTGAATGCATTCACGCTATGCATTGGTGTTGATTGTGTATTGCATTTTTTGTTGTTGTGAAGAGTTTCCAAATGTGTGACATCAATTAGAATGTTCTAGAAATTTCCTATATAAATATTTTTCATTTTTCTAGAGCTAAATCTAGCTTTTGAAGCACATAGAGATATTGTCATGAACTATAAATACTTTATTTGGATTATTATGTGTTCCAATCAAACTCTAATTTTTTATTTTTAAAAAACAAATATATTTTCTATATTTAAAAATACATAAAGACATATCAGGTATTTACTATTTTTTTGTAGTTCAATTTTTTTATGAAGTAGTTACCAATTTTTTAATAACTAAATAAAGCACAAACTCCTTTTGAAACTACTCTAAACTCAAAAGAGACATATTTTTGAATGGTTTTGAGAGTTTAATAGGTAAGGTACTGGAATTTGTTTCATTTTATAGTTCATAAAAAGGTAAAGAATAAACATTTTTTGTTTTTTAACACTAGAAATAGAAATATAATTTTTCATATCACCTCATTCTAACTGCCCCATAGGTCATACTCCCTCCGTCCCCAATAGAGGTCGCTATGGAATACATGTAGATCAAACTTTGTCAACTTTGACTATATTTGTTGAAAATACGTGTAATATTTATATCTCTAAATAAAATTATTATTAAAATATATACAAAGATCTATCTATTAATATTAATTATGTATTATAAATATTAATATTATTCTATATAACTGGTCAAAGTTAAAATTTTTTTGGCTCCTGTTATTTTGGACGGAGTAGGCCATAGTGCATGCCCATCTTGCATTTTTTTTTTGAGACGAGCCCATCTTGCATTAGCAACAGGAACGAGATTGGGCCCATGAGAAACAAAACCGCGGCCCACCCAAAACCAACTAGTTCCGACTCGCCATCAATTCGTCCCCACACTCACTCGCCCTACCTCCCCCTCCGTCCCGCCCAACCGCCGCCGTCGCCGTCGCCGTCGCCGTCGCCATCCCCGGCCGCGCTGTGGCCTGCGGCTCCGCTGATCCCACGCGCACGCCCTGACGCCATAGACGGCAAAAATTACGAGACCCACGGCTGGTTCTCCCCATGGCGCAGGCCTCGGCCTTGGCGGCGCTGCTGCGCCGCCTCAGGCGCCACCGCACCCCCGCCGCTGGCACGCTACCCCACCGCCGCCTCGTCTCATCCACTCCCGCTCTGGCGCCCGCATCGTCCTCGCTGGGCCCTCTCCGCTTGCCAGGCCTGCTCGAGGGAGACGGCTGCGGAAGCGGCCTCTCCGCTTCGCTCGGCTCCCACCCGCGGCCCCGGCTTCCTCGGCGGCACCATGCGGCTGCTACGGCTACCAGGGCGGCGCACCAAGCTGCTTCGAGGTAGAAGAGTGATACCCCCGCAGTCGCCCGTCACTAGCTTCTTCTCGTCGCCAGAAATGCTGGTTCTGGCTTGTGACTGTTTAACGAAGCTGCCATTTTCTTGTAGCCCTGAGAGTCCTGCGGTGGCGGCGGCGTCAAGTGAGGCTAGCTCTAGCACTGCTGCTTCGCAGTCTGAGATTGTCGATTTTATCAAGTCAGCGTTGGGGAAGCTTGAAGGTAAATATGTGACCTTTATGCACTCAGTGCTCGTATTTAGTACCTGACAAATTTGTGACATGGTTGCTATCAGAGCAGACCCAGTTTGCTTCATATACCTTAGCTGAGTATTGGTACTGTTACATCTCACTTATTGGCTCATTGGTTATGGAGGGGAGTTATGTATTTGGCAATTTACAGCAATGCAGATATGGGAGGATTCTTTTCAATGATGTTTGCAATGGCTGCAAGTGTCTTGTGTGCCATTCCATCATTTGGTCGTACCATTGAAGAAACATAAATACATATGCGGAGTTAAACCTGCCAGAACTACTATATTACAAATACAAACATGAAAAGACGTTCCTTAACATTTTTTTTATCTAATACAAACCACAGATGTGATAGTTGTGGATATTTCTAGATGCATAATGAAGTGTAATGTACTTATCTTTTTCTTCAGGAGGTCATTGCTATATTTTAACACATTACCTTATTTTCGTGGCGTAGGACAAAATCATTGTTGGTTGAATACCGTGAATGGCACTTGGAGGAATTTGAATGAAGAAGGAGTATATCTTGTTCTTTTGTATCAATCTTGTGGAACATTAAACAGCAACAACAAATATCCAATTGCTTTCGAGAGATTGAAACATCTGCAACAAAGGTACAATAGTGAAGGAGTGCATTACATTTGAGTGCAATCTTAAACTTCTCTAATCTCTGCCCATTTTAGGTATCCACGCTTGAATGTTTTTGCTTTGCAACATGGGGGTGATATTAGTTCTTTAGCATCTCAAAGCCAAGCTTTCCGTACAATAGCGAAGGAGTACATTACATTTCCTATCTTGATGTCAGACAAAGACTTCTCCAACGTGAGGCTCAGGCCATACCCATTTTCACATATAGTTTCCATTTACCTTCCTGATCTGTGTTGCAGTTGTTTTATGCATTTTAGCTATCATATGAAATACTATGTTAAAACAAGAAATGTCATTTTCATGAGTGTTCAGATGACAAATGGTGCTTGCTACTTGCTATTTGAAGGTTCTAAGGACCCTGTCCTATTCACAAACTGGGTTGAGGAGCCTGATGTCATGATTAAGGGTAAAGTCTTAACTACATTAGCTATACTTTTGATGCTATAATTGTCTATTTTTGCTCAACCACTTTATCTACTCTGCAATGTTGCTTAGAAAGTTGGAGATGCCCTCTGTATTTGCTAATATTTTAAAATCTCTAACCATTCTGAATGCAGCCATAGATGAACTTACCTCGTTGAAAGAAGAACCTTCTGAAAATGTTCTGTCAAGAGTTTCTTGGCAGAAAGAAGAGGTTGTAAAAGAGCCATCTGTTGGTTCCTTCAGAAACCTGTTACTTTACCACCCAGGTACTTAGTTACAGCGATTCTCTCATATAATTTATTAATTAAGCATCAGTTTGCACCCTAAACAGTTATGTTGCACATTGCAGTCAACTATATCTTTGGTTTTACCATTCAGAAGTGATAACCTATAATTCAATGTGCTGCAGCATGCATATCAGTGGATGAAGATGGGGATCGCATTTTTATCTCTGACAGTAACCATCATAGGATCATCATTAGCAATAGCAATGGGATGATTTTAGATTATGTAAGCATGATTGTTGTTACCTTGAGTTCCAATTTTATTTATATGAGCAGAGGTTTGTGGCCATGCAGGATGATGAATTGACATTTCCCCCTTTTGCTTTGCAGATTGGATCTTCCCCAGGCTTTGAGGATGGAGAGTTTGAGTCAGCCAAATTCTTGCACCCAGCTTCATCATTTTATCATGCTGCTGAAGACTGTCTATTTATTGTAGATTCAGAGGTATTGTCCTTAGTAGATTGCCTTTTCCTATCCTTTCTGGCTTCTTGATCACAACACAAATACACCTTTTCACTGGTTAGATGTTTCTTAAATTTCATATTAGATCAATAAAAACTTGGAAGCTATTTGGAAATATACTTGAGTCTTAGTCTGAAGTTACAAGGTTTAATTATCCTTGATTGTGAAGGTTGAGGACTATTTACAACACTGAAGAATTATCTGATTTATCTCTTTCTGATTCTTTTTGCAGAATCATGCTGTCAGAAAAGCAGATTTTGGAAGGAGGACTTTAGAAACAGTTTATCCAGTCTTCAATAAAAGCAATGGCATCTGGAGCTGGATAACCGATAAGCTTGGTCTGAGGAAAGAAGTTGCTCCAACTATTCAAGATTTTGATGCAGACTCCATAGCACTTCCATGGCATTTGATACAAATTTCAGAGGACAACTTATTAATCGCAGACCGCAGGTAGGCATCTGTATCTCTTCTCATACCTCCATCTTGACCTTTTTAGATCCAATTTGATTAAATTGCCCTCATTTAAATGCTTCCTTTAGCTGTTTGTACAATCTGAAATCTGGTACCCATTGGGAACAGATTACTTGGCTATTGAGGTATTAGTAACTCTTCTTGGTCCTGAAACTTGCTTTTTTGCAGCTTTGAAGCCCCATGGATCCTGAGAATATCAACTGGCGAGAAGCAGGATATTGAAAGAGGTCAGTACTGACTTCTTTTGTTCATCTATTAGACTTATTTTCTTCTCACCTCATTGAGTTAAAGTTGTGTGAAGGCAGAGCTGAAGTAACAGAGTCATATCAGCAAATTGTAAAAGAGAGGTGTGCCCTTATTAAGGATATGCACATGAATTGGTCATCAAGTGCTAGAGTGCTTACTGATTCAATGGAGAAGATCCCCAACAGTGAGCTTATATCATCGGTTGCAAGGTTTCAGAATTACATTATCTTCTGTGATACAGGTTAATCTATGAGCTGATTGATGTATAGCTCTTTTTTTGGAGTCAAGTCATATATAAAAATTGGATTGTATCGATTCTTTTTTTGTTTCTTTGAAGATGGTCAAAGGGTTCTGAAGCACGACTTGGATACCAAGACCACCTCAAACATTCAGTTTTCGAACTGTGAGGTACTTGGGTTGCCATATTGGTTTGTTTGCAATCTCGAGAGAGTATCAACCTGGTGAGTTGCTGATTCCCTGTTAAGCATAGAAATTGACCTGCTGATTAAGTGATGATAGAAGTCTGCCTTCCATTGTTCTGACATTTCCGTGCTGTTACCTTGAATTGGCAGGGGGCATTCATCTGGACAATTTCAGGAGCATGTACATCAAGTAGACGTACTTCCTGGTAATTGTCATATTGTCCATTTTCTTCGGATAATATTCTGTTAGTATATGCTATTGCGTTTATGTGATGTTTATCTGAAATAGTTGGATCCATAGTTCTACCTATCTGCATGCGATCGTAGTATCATTTCATCATTGTTCAGCATGCAGGACTAAGGCACAGGAAACTTGTTACCTGAGAGAAAATTACATCTTTTCCTCAAATTACCTATTCTTTCTACGTCTTTCCTTGTCAACTTTTGTGCCTCGAGTTTTCAAAACTATTAATTTGACAGTGAACGTTATAATAGTACCAATAAGAGCTATCTGTATTTATAAACTGCAACTGCAATAAAAAAAAAAACTCTTAAGCGTCAAACAAGAACTGCACTTGAAATAATCTTTGCATGGTCTCAAGAGGAACCCTGTTTGCTGTTTTCTCAATTGGTGGGGCACTGCGTTGTAGCATGTTGTTCAAGCAAGATAGCATTGTAACTGAAGGTGCTCAATTTATCAGGGAGATGCAACATCACCGTCTACGTAGACATTCCAGTTGACACTGAACTTGCCGCACCTTTGGCGGAGAATTGTATCTGGCGCCAAGTAAGGGGATCCGGTGCTGAGGTCTCTGGTTCTGATGGACCAGACACGACAACAGAGAAGGTAAAAAGCATTCTTTTATTATTCTAAGTCTGCATTGTGGGTTTTCTAATAGTTTATTAACCGCAAACCGAGTGAGCAAAAGTCTAATCCCTCATGCGAATGCACATGGCATCAGGTCGGTATTGCACAGCAGTGGTACGATGAGCTGGACAACCTGGCCTTCTCCGAAGTGGCGGAGGAACCTACCACTGCACATGGAGATGACAGCAAACCCGGTGATCAAAGTTACCAGGACCAGAGAAGAGTGCAGTTCACCTGTGCAGTGAACGTCAGCCCTGGGACATGTGAGGTACCGTGAGCGAGCTCTTTTCCTCCCAGCACAACATTACCTGAAAAAAAAAACTCGTTCCTATCCTAACCCCCATCCATAGCACGAAGAGCATTAAAAGTCATCAAACACATCATCACACTATCACCATTCGCAGCTGGTAGCCTCTGCCGCGCTGTACCTGAAGCTGGCGAGGACGACCGACGGCCTGGACCAGAAGGCCCTTGTGAAGCGGGTGATAGGTTGCCAGCGCCGCGAGGAGCACGCAGGCGTGGAGCTGCTGATGAGGAGCTGTGGGGACGACGCGAGGGGCCTGGTGGTGGTGAAGCCGGTGCACTTGCGGTTGCGGCTGGAGTGCAGCGACCACCCTGCTGGCACCACCAACAAGGAGACCATCAGCACCGAATCCAGCCTCAAGATCAATGTCACCTTGGACTAGCTAGTGGTTCTGATTTTGATTTTGATCTGTCTAATTTTTTTGGGTGGGTGCATACCACGTTACACGAGCAAACAGACGTGTTCATTGCCCTGGGCTGGCGATGGTGGTTTAGGCAGTTTGTGTGTGTGTGTGTGTGTGTGTGTGTGTGTGTGTGTGGCGATGGAGACTTTGGTGGGTGTGGGGATGGGAAGGAACAAGCTGACTGACATTGCTTTTCTGACATGTTGAGAGCACTGGAAAACATAGCGAGAAAAGATATGATCCGAGAAGAGGCAGTGTTGTGCTTTGCCAGAGCCCAGAGATGTCCAAGTTTGCTCTGCTATTGGCAACCAAGGCTCACCTTTTGCTTAAAGCTGAAACAAATAGGTTGTTCAAGTTTATCCCGTGCTTGCCATTCCCATTCGTTCACATCGCTGCTACAGGAGAATTCCGGGCACTAGGGTTGAAATGCATGGGTAAATCCTGTTCCGTTTGTTTTCAGAATTTCAGGATTGGAGTTGCATGGGGTTTATAATCGTGTAGAAATTCAAAATGCCGAAAAGGGGGTTTATAATCCGTAGAAATTCAAAATGCACAAAAGTTTCCATAGTGACCTTTGGATACAACACATGAATAATTACTGGAATTTTAAGAGAGTGATAAATATAAAGAAATGTTTCTATAAAGTCAGTTTTATAGAGTCTAATCCTCTGTTGTGGGTCTTAGATCGTTTTTTAATAAAAATACAGAAACATGATGGGGTGCAGGAAGATATGTTTTCAGTCCATTTTTAGTTGGATAAACCTGTATTCATCCAATATGTACGAAATCCGGAACGAGCTTGAGCAATTATTATTCTAGCCATATTTTCAAAAGGTACAATTAAGTGTCCACGACAAACATTAGCTTAAGAAGTTAGAGCGTCATCTTGAGGGGAGCCTCAAGAATGATTGTCATATAATGCTTTAACAAGGCTCCTAACATGCCATATGATGCTTTAAGGGCCAGTTTGGTACAACTCTTCATGGAGCTCTATCAAATCAAACAGTTAGAATGTAAATGGGTTTTAAAAAGTTAAAAAAATCACTCTTCGTAGCTCTCTATTTAATCAACATTAGAATCACTTTTGGCATGCTCCCCCGTTAAAGTTAGCTTTTAGAGACTCAATAAGTGATTAGGAGAGAGCCCCACCAAACTAGCCCTAAGAAGTAAAGTAAGGCTAGTAGTCTTACTCTTATTGAAAGGCTTTTCGTCCATATTTATTATGGATCTGTCTCTTCATCACTCGAGTAAGCAACCACTTGTTTTTTTTCTCTTTCCAGGGGCACTGTTCAACTTCCTCCTTGCCCCTCGCCATGCTGTGATAGGGTCTCACTGGAGCTCCACCGTCACAGCCGTGGACGAGAGATCTGACGAGACCCTACCGCGCCTGCGGTGGCCATCCTCTTCCCCTCTCCTTTTTCGCTGTCGCTATCTTCTCCGGCTCCGGTGAACAGATGCGGCTCTCTTCTCTCACCCAGCCCCCAACCTGGCCGGATCACCTCCACTGCTAGAAGGGCCTAAAGCCGCCTGACTTGTCTATCTCCCTATAAATCCACTTCTATATCGTCATACTTCAAGAAGAGAAGGGAAAGAGGCCGAAGAAAATAAGTAGTGTATTCTTTTATATCACATCACTACACGAGTGAGCTTTAACTTTGACCATTAGTATTCATTTTTCTCTTTTTCTACCGTTTCCGTTATTGCGGTCCCGCGAAAAATGAAACAGTTCGAGTGCTTTTCAAGTACCGTTTCCGTCGCCACCGACCACTCACCACTGCTCTTTTTTATTTTTTGATTTTGACTTTGGGCAGGCACATGACACGACGTGGCCGTGCTGGCCCTCCCACATTGTCGGCGGCCACCGAGTAGCATGCACGAGATCAAACGCCAATGGTGCCTAATTCTGTTTGACTCGCCTAATTTGACCGACTTTGTTTTTTTTTTCCTAATAAAGCACAGCAAAGTGCAGCAAACGGCAAGCCCCGCGCAGATCACATTTGTAGCTGCATTTGTTCAGATACCTTTAAAATTTTAAAAAGCTTTTAGACACATATATAAAGTATTAAATATAAATAAAAAAAATAACTTATTATATAATTTGTCTATAGTTTAGAATAAAATTTTTAAATCTAATTAGTTTGTAATTTGATAATAATTTTAAAATAAAATCTAAAAAATTTAGATCTAGAGTTTATCTACCAGCTATTTAGACTTTTTTAGCAGTGTGGTCCGGTGTGTGCACGCAAACATTCGACGCGAATCACGAGGCAGACACCTCCAGTCGTAGTACTATAGGACTGACTAGAGCCCCAGGCACGCGCACACTTCGCGGCGACCGACCGACCGACCCACCGGCCGACGACGACACGGCGAGCGCGGAGCGACCGCGGCCACGATGGAGAGAGGCAATAATGGCGGGAGCGGGAGGCCGCCTTCTCCGCCGCCGACTCCGGTCGAGAGGAAGGCGGCGTGGGCGTGGAGGGACGGCGCCGTCACCTACTTCCACCTCCTCTTCTACATCGCCATCTCCGGCGGCCAGATCTTCTTCAACAAGGCAAGCCACGCCGCACCTCACCTACCTACCTCCCGATCCCCCGCGCGCTCCCCTCCTGGCCTCCGTCCTTCCTCCCCGGACCCCCCACGCCCCGTCTCGCCCGCTGCGGAGTTCCCCAGCAGGCCTCAATCCTGATGAAGGTTTTCATCCAATGCGCTCCAGTTAG
Organism: Sorghum bicolor; assembly: GCF_000003195.3. Lineage (NCBI taxonomy): Eukaryota > Viridiplantae > Streptophyta > Magnoliopsida > Poales > Poaceae > Sorghum > Sorghum bicolor. The sequence goes on along the minus strand of NC_012876.2, from coordinate 2,771,894 downwards.
GGGGCATTTCTGGTGGCTCACTGGGTTGGGTGGGCTGCATCTCTGCTGCCCTCGAGTGAGCGCGCCGAGATTTCGCACCGGCTTCTTCCTTCCTGACGATCCTCGATGCGACACCTGAGCCTTAAATTTCTGATGAGGTTTTCTGATTTCTGAGCGAGCTTTAGTCCCTAGTTTATCATTCAGCTAGTTGCTGCTTCAGTGCTTCCATACTTCCGCAGGGGGATAAAGTGCGGAAATAGTTGCTCATCTGGGCTGTGGCCTGTCAGCTTTACCCAATTTAGATTGCTTATTTGGTTTCATGAGGAAACTGCTGCTGTGCTCGTAGTCGTAGGTGCCAATTATCCTTCCCTGTTAGACAGGCTTCATCTGTGACAACTGTGATTGTCATGTGCATAGCCCTTTCCTGTCAACATCACTGTTCATCAGCTTGAGATCTGGGGAACTCACTTCTTTCCGTTGCTTGCTTGGTTCCTTTGATCGCACATGTGCAACTTCTTTCGGTTGGTAGGGGCGGGTTGACTTAACTCTCACCATGGGGCAGCAAATGGCTGCTTCGGTAATAAGAAATTGAGCTTCCCTTTTGCTGCCGCTGGTTTTGTCTTTTTCCATGTGCGCATATATGAAGGTACAATTGAATTGAATTAGTCAGGGTTTTTATTGGTCTGATCGTTATCAGTTACTCCTAGGATGCTTGAGGACTTGGTTCTCTCTGACTTCATCACATTTTAGTGAACGGATTTGGGCTTCTGGACTCAATCGTAACATGCTAATTAAATATGTGTCAATTCTGCTAAACTACTTTGGTTTGCTTGAATTGTAGTTTCTATGGAGTTGCAAAACTATCTTGCCTAATGCAATTTCCCTACGCTAGCAGTTGCATCAAAATTCAATTCAAATACTAACTTTTCTTTTATATGATGACCAATTTGCTAATGATATTCTTGTTCTTTTTTCAATGTTATTAACAGTTAAGTACTTTTTTTCCTTGGTGCAGTGGGTCTTATCCTCAAAAGAGATCAACTTCCCCTATCCTGTGGCACTAACTCTGCTGCACATGGTCTTCTCCTCTGTAGTATGCTTTGCGATTACAAAGGTTTTCAAGGTAATTATTCGTGTGCAGTATAGTGGAACACAGTTTGCTTGCTGTATTACTAGTTATAGGTGTAATACCCAAAGTCTTCCTGTGGTTCCATTTGTTGCCTTGGGTATTCTGTAGATCTGGGCACACACTTACTCTTTCCTTCTATATTGATGATATTTCCCAGATCATAAAGATTGAGGAGGGAATGACTACAGATATGTGAGTCTTGGCTGATCGGCTCACACTAATTCCATAGGCTTATGTACTACTTTCTTTCTGATTAATTTTCACCTATTCAACCATGAGTACGACATGCATAATTGCATACATATACATGTCTATCTTACTTTGTATAAGCAGATCACAGAGGCAGTTTATGAATTTGGCACGATATGTTATGTTCTCAACTTCTAATAGTGATAACCAAGGCCTTAGGAAATACTGATTTTACCTTGAAGAAAACAGGGTAGCATTCTTTTTTTTTCTCGAACGCGCAGGAGAGGTGCGCATCAATATATTAAGAAGATAAAAAATGGTAAAGAGCCCCAAAATGTTACAGAGTAAAGGGCCTGTAACCCGCCCATATATACAAAACAAAAGATCTAACTAGCTAAAAAAGATTTGCTAAGACTTGACCAGGAAACAACAGACCCTCACCATGAAGGAAAAAATTATAGCCATGAACTTGAGAGTTATTTGTGTTTCTGTTGATCTAATGGAAATGGGGGAGTTCCTTGTGTGGAAAAAAAAGAACTTGAGAGTTGAGTGACCTGTATTTTAAAATATAAATATCAAAGTTGGTGGATGAGCATATTGATTACTTGGAATTTGGTTGAACAATTCTTGGTAATTGGACCATTTTTTTTTTGTCAAAAATCTGAAATTTTGGACAAGTAGGCTTCATATCCTTCAGGAAATGTTTTGATTTAGATATGGAAATTGTGGGCTTATTAGTTTTCTACTCTTTTTCTTAAATGAAGACCTAAACCACCTAGGAGGAACTATATTTAGAAGAAATAGGCACCCATACTCGTTTTGATGAGGAACTGAACTTGGGCGGTTTAGTATTTACCAGAACTTGTCATTTTCTTCCTACTGTACCGCTCAAAATTTATTTGTGTCCATGCTATGCTGGTTCGAACTCATGGTTTTATTCGTTCACTGTAAGTACAAGAACTGCCTTTTCTTTTTTCCTTACTAGTTCCCTGAACTTTCAGATATATCAGTTCAGTCATTCCAATTGGGGCAATGTTTGCAATGACACTTTGGCTAGGGAACAGTGCGTACCTCTACATATCTGTCGCGTTTGCACAAATGTTGAAGGCAATAAGTATGTCTGCTACACTCAGTTTTGATTGTGAGGAAAATATCAGGATTTGATAAACTTACATGTGATGCTAATATATGCACTCATTGTATGCTACAGTGCCTGTAGCTGTGTTTCTTCTCGGAGCAGCATTTGGCCTGGAAGAAATGAGCTATAAAATGCTTTCTATCATGTCTGTTATCAGTGTCGGAGTTATTGTGGCTTCTGTTGGTGAAATTACAATCAGTTGGGTTGGAGTGGTTTACCAGATGGGTGGAGTTGTTGCGGAAGCCCTAAGACTTATCTTCATTGAGATATTTCTGAAGAAAAAGGGCGTCAAGCTGAACTTGATATCCATGATGTACTATGTTAGCCCTTGCAGGTATGTTTTCCCGTTCGCTATTCTAATTAATTAACTCAAAAATACCGACAATTGTTTTGATTTCATCTATGTTTTTTCCTGCAGTGCTGTATGCCTCTTTATTCCCTGGTTGTTCTTAGAGAAGCCAAAGATGGATGATAGTATTTCATGGAACTTCCCGCCATTCACATTGTTCTTAAATTGCCTGTGCACTTTCATACTCAACATGTCGGTTTTCCTTGTCATATCTCGGACTAGTGCGCTGACAGCTCGTGTTACTGGAGTTGTGAGGGATTGGTCTGTAGTTTTGCTGTCAGCTGCCATCTTCGCTGATACACAACTTACCTTCATAAACATAATTGGTTATGCCATAGGTATTCGATTGATGAATCCTGAATTATTTTAACATTGATTGGTCTTTCAGTATCTATTGGTCTGTTTTACTTAAAAATCCTGCATCTCTGCAGCCATAGCTGGTGTTGTTGCATATAACAACCACAAGCTCAAGGTAAAACCCCAAGCGAACCCACAGCAAGGTGACGAGAACAAGGTCATCTCAGGAAGCACTCGAGATGTGGTATTATCAATGAATTCATCAAAAGAAGCTTCGTAACACCAAAAGTAGTGAGATTTTGAAACACTTATATTTTTCACGAGGTAACTATATAAAATATTGATGTTGCTATTGCACCAGGCACACATATGTCATGCACAATTTTTTCCTGATTCGATGTTTGCATTTACTTGTGATCCAGGAGAATTGGGCTCTCTTTTGTTGGGTTGGCCAGCTCTCCTTGGATACATTCTTTTTCCTCCCCGCGGATCTGGAGGGAAGACATTTTGTACAATGATATGCTCAAGATGATACACTGCCTTCACAGTTGTAATATTGCTGCTCAAAAAGGTGGGAGCACGCCATACAGATGAAAATTAGGCCATGTAAAGTTGTGTTTTCTTTTGAACTGGTGTAGCAACACATCAGGTGCTCCAAAAATGGCAGCCCTGAATCTTTGTACATGGTTGCTTGGTGATCATGAAATGTGATGTAACGATATATGCAAGTCTGGCAGATCAATGAATGCAAGATATGTAAGCTTCTGAATACAGCCGTGATTCTCAGCTTGCTTGAAGGATTTTGGTTTTGCAATATATGTTTTCATTTCGAATTATTTGATTATTCAGATGAGGATGATCTCATTTTTTTTCATCTTAAAAAAAGATTTTCCAACAGATGAGAAATCTGCTGCAAATTTGTACAAATACCCTTTTTCATTTCTATACGTAGATGTTTATGCTGCAAGCCATGATTCGCAGCCCAAAGTCCCAAAAAGGTTTTAAAATGGTGTAGTATTTGAAATTCATACTTTAAAGTTCAGACCCATGAGTGTTCAAAGTATTTTTTTAAATATATATTTTTTTTTTTAAAAAAAAAGACAAGTAAAATGATGACGGAAATAACCCCGTCACCTGGTCCGGGTCCTTCCAACCGTCTCTCGTCAGACCCAGCTCAAACCCCTCCATCCCGGGCGGCCCGGGCGGCGGCGGCGAGCTGCCTTGGCGCCCGGCAGCGCAGGGCAGCAGAACAAGCGGCTACCGCGGCCTGCCCTCAGCGCCTGCAGAGGCGCCGCCCATCCTCTAAGCTCCAGGTTCGTTCGCGCACAAGTCGCTCGAGATGAGCTCGGTTTCCGTTCTGAAGTTGTTTCTGCAGGATTCTCAAGTCTTCAAGAATGGAAGAGCCGGATTGTCCAGAAGGTTCCGTTTCCGACCGCGGAGGAGAGCGGCAGACGGCTTCCCTGCCGCTGCCGGACGCCTTCCTCGAGTTCCTCAGCGAGAATGGCCTGGACCCAGCGGTGTACTCAATGGCAGCCACCATCCCGCGCTACATAAGGTGACTGACCCCCACCAGTGCTTGCTGCACTGCACCTTTGCACTGGTTGAGGTTGAGGGCCTCTTTGTTGCACATTGTCTTGCATTATGCATTTATATGCTTGCTTGTTTGTTGCTACTCTAAATTCCTTTTCCAAGTATGCTAAATAGGGAGCTTGATTTAGTTTTTTTCCTAATCCCAAGACTAAAACCAGGCATGGAGTCCCAGATCACAGAGATCGAATCCGAGTTGAAGTGTGTCCTCGAGAAGGTTTCATGGCTGCCAGGGTTCTATGCGATTCCGCCAGAAATTCAGATTGCTGGCTCCAAGGCTTATCAGCAAGGGAAGGCAAGAGGAATTCACATTTGATTGTTCAGCTGTCCTGTTAAATGCCAGCATGATGCAATTTGTTTCTTTTATATACTATCTTTAAACGACTGTGGCAAGCTAGTATAAATCAATGGTATGTGTTGTCTGATGACACACTTGTAAAATTTTCCAAGGTGTCTTTGTCTGTAAATTTACCCCTTTTTTTTGAAAAAAATATATATTTCCGGTTCCGGCATCTGCGATCTCACACAGCCAAGTTGTTACAAATTCACCCTAAATGGCACTCGCATTCCGTTTTCTTTAAAAAGTACAAATATTTTAAGAGACGAGATGCAGTCAAACGTAACTAAATCAATAAATGAGATGTCCAATTCTGAACAATGGGGTGTGAGTACAGCTTATGCTGAATGCTCGAACAAATACTTGCTACTGCAATTTGCAGCTGAAGCGGGAATTCCCCATGGCAAACCTACTATGTATCATGTTCTTTATTTTCTTCCATTTGCTTCAGCTGAACATATTTTAAATGAATTGCAGATCTATGGAATTGATGCTGCTTCTGGAGCTGCTATATTAGCACTTGATGTTCGACCAGGCGACCATGTTCTTGACCTCTGTGCTGCTCCAGGTAAATTACCATATCAATATTTTTTTTATTGGAGCATTGTTTTCTTACTGTTAAGTGGATACAATAATGACAAATGTGATGTGCTTGTTTAGTGAACTGCATGGGTGCCACAGTGTGAAACAACTACTTTAATACATTACCATTCTACCATTACCATAAGAGCATGAAGTCAGTTTCACTGTTCCAGAGTGATTGGTCTTTGGTTAGGGAAAATTTGATCCTGTTTTATCTGTTTGGCCACATGTTTCATTTGTATGAACCACTTGTAGTTTCAGCTCTCCTTAAACGATAGGCTGTAACATGTTGTTTTGTGTTTTTCCCAGTAATACCTGTTGCATCCTGCATGTATTTTTAAACTTTACTCTGAGAAGAGGATGTTACCTATGAGACTTGAGGCTACAGCTGTTTAGCCATACTATGTAATCTTTCTAAAATCTTTTTGTCTATTACATTACTGTTATAGAATCATCTATTACATTTATAAAGACTGCTAGATTATGACTTTCCATATCTAGTGACACCCAGTTGCATTCCTGTTTTCTTTGGGCTATTACAGTCTCAATTTCAATAAACATGCACAATTGTATTTTTTTTTAAATGGAGCATCTTGCTATTAGTCCTGTATAGCTTGTGTTAGGTTTTTCATTTTTGGATATTTATGTTATTCACTGTGCTGACAATGCTGATTGCTGACATATGTTATATTGGTATGCTAGGTGCAAAGCTTTGCATGCTTGCAGATACGCTTGGAACCACTGGTTCTCTGACTGGTGTTGATGTTGCAAAGCACCGTCTTGCAGCCTGTCGTACAATGTTGCAGAAGTATTGTCTTGGTGACCGTACTCGGCTCTTTGTTGCTGATGGAACTTTGTTTTCCATTTTACCTGTGAACTCCAGGATGCAAAGAATGGAAGGTATTCTGGTTTTGAGGAACTCCTTCCCTTTTATGTTTCCTTTTAGAACACGGGAAAGGAAATATCATTTTTTTGAGTTGATACATCTGCTTGCTGTCTGTCACAGGTTCAATTGGCGTTGAAGAAAATGGAAGCACATTCCCAGAATGGACTTCAAGAAGATCATGGAAGGATCGGCAGAAGACTAAGAAAGCAAATGCAAATGGTCCACAGCACCTACTGGCCACTTTGGAACCTGAACTGATATACTATGGTAAACATTCAGGATTAGTTGGACTGTGTAAATCTGATGTCTTTTGTCCATCAGTTGATAATGAAGCTTGTACATCTGGCTATGATAAGGTATTCCATTATATCCTCATAGCATATTAGCATCTTTTGCTTGCACTATAGTGTATTAGCACCCTTTTCTTGGATTTAATGCGCTTAGTATTATTTGAATTGAAGAGCAGTTGTGATTTGGTAGCACTTAAGTTATTATCTCCATCTGCTGTGGTGCAAATATCTTTTGTGATGACTAATAAATTTTATTGGAACAACCTGTAGCAATCAGCATGCACGATTAGAAATGAGACGCAACATGCTTATCACCAATTGCACATGCTTCTCACTTTTGGATGAACCGTATGCAGGTCCTAGTGGATGCGGAGTGTACTCATGATGGATCCATAAAACACATTCAGAAATTTGAATTCTGGGGATGGAAAACTCTGGATCGCCGCATACTTGATGCTGGAAGAACCGAGAACCTTCTTCAGCTTCAGGTACCTCTTTCATTCAGGCAGTATCTATATTTTAGATCCAGCTATGTACTTTCTCCTTTCCAAATCTTAAGTATTTTTTTGGCTTTTCTAGTATCTAGAAAAGCCAAGGAAGTTTCTGTTCTGTTACTTGTGACGTTTATGCTGTATATTCTCGACATATAGTTTTATAAACTTCATGTGTTATGCAGTTACATCTTCTCACAAATGGTTTTAAACTGTTGAAAACCGGTGGATCACTTGTATATAGTACTTGCAGGTGAGTAATATTGTTCTGGAATTTTGCCTTATTATAGTACAAACTTGGAATCTTATCTATTTCTGACTCACCAAAATTTATACCTTCTGCTGTGGCATTGTCATGTTATATTTGTATTTTAATTTCAAACAGCTTGACAGTCTCACAAAATGAGAGTGTGGTTCAGCAATTCCTTTCAACTCACCCTTCTGCAGGTACAAACTATGTCGCTCACTTCAGTAGTTCAGTGATTTTGTTCTATTTGGTTTGCAGAGCAGGGGTTCATTTTCTCATTTAGATTGTGTATCCTACCTGTTGTAACTTTCCTAAACAATATTCCTTGTTTGTGTAAAATATGTTTAGTGAATCTTACTGTTAAAAACATTTCTAGGTACATTTACAGAGAAATTTAGTGTCCAGTGCAATTTTGTTTTTCTTATGTCTTCATGAGATTGGAGCAAAATTAGCTGAGCTTAGATTAGCATGTGACCAGATTTGGGCAAGCAATACCATCCAACTTTTCTTGGCCCGGTCTTCTTGTAGCTAGCCCAGTGGACTAGTCGACTAGACGAATATAGTTGACTAGTTGAGCCCAGAACTTAACTGGACTTGTATTGAGTATTGACAAGCCTCATCCTGAATACATCCTGGCCTTTTAGCAAGGCATCTTAAATGATGTTCTGATTTAATCTCAACATGCTGGATCTTTTTCAACACTGATTTATAGGGTGACTGTTGTAGGTGATATATTGTTCAATGTAGGCAACATTAGAGAAGTCTTAACTAATAAAACTTTAAACTCTATGCCATCAACCAATATGCAAAGAGGCAAATACAGAACTAAGAGCAGAGATGAAAAAAAACGAAAATGATTTTTTTTTTGTTGTAATTGGATGACTCTAAAAGTGCAAACATTTCTGTTTGGAAACTATTGATATTGATTGTTTATCTCGAAATGATCGCATCTTCTCTAGAGAAGTGTAAAATGAGGTTTGACTAATTTTCAGTTGGAGTATGGAAGTGCTGTCTTTATCATGGTATTTTTTTTTTAAAAAAAAAAGAGGAAAAACCTCTGCTTTTATGAAAGCAAGCAGTTTTTGGATACAAAACTGTGGATACCAGTGCCAAAAGAGAACAATGTTTGCTAAGACAGACCAACAGAACAACTAGACAAGCTAATCAAATTCCGTGGACGTCTGTCGGCATCGCCAGGCTTGGCTTTATCATGATATTTGTTTTTAGTTTATTCAATTAATGCCAAAGTTCCTTGATATCCTTCTGGTATATGTTGCTTGTTTTTCCAGTTACCCCCTGATGTCCAGATCATGAAAAATTATCCGTTGACGTGACATTTGCGACGTGCAGATTTGCAGAAGATCGATTTGGCTGATAATTGGCCGTGCAGAAGTGGCGGCATCCCCAAAACACTGCGATTTGATCCTGCAGTTTCACAAACCAGTGGTCTTTTTGTTGCCAAGTTCAGTAAACTACCAACTTAAAGCATTTTCTGGTTTATCTCCCTGGACCACTCATGTCCTTTCACTTGTAAAACTGGGTATTCTTGTCAGCAACTAAATGACAATATAGTACAAGTTGGTTCCCAATTCCCATGCTTTTTTGTGATAAATTCATATTAGCATATGCTTCTAACTGCGACGAGACAAAATTCTGTGTTCTTGCAGTTGGATTTATTAGTCAAATACCCAAATAATAGCAAACTGCCAGGTACCCAAATCTTAACTCAGGATGGGGTAGGTAAATGTTAGGTTTCATTTCTTTTGACAACAACTTATTCCATGCTGTCTGTTACTTGTTGGTATACCCTCCTCCGATTTTAAATGGCCAGTACAATTCCTCTATTTTAAAATGCTTTCTACAATTCCTCTTATTTTAAATATTTTCTAAACCTTCATGGTTAAAGGGTTGTTTTCCTTCATCTGTTCTTGGCTGCATGATTTCGTGGTCTTCTTGGTCTCAAGTCCGAACACCAGATATTCATGGTAACTTCGCATGGAGTGGTCACAGTCCTCATCGTGTGACTTTATTTTTATTATTTTTAAAGATAGTGGTGTGAAAAGATCCCAGCCGATGCACGCAGCCATCCTCATGTTGTGATGGCTTGTGACTCCCAATTAAAGGGTTTCCTTGGCTTACTTTGCTTCCTGATTTTCTGTGTTTCATAGGATTAGCGTAGCATTATGTGCCTAGACTAGATGAAGTAATGAAGTGCATGTAGTTGTTGCATCACATTGCCTCATTGCCTGACAGTAGCAAAATGACAAAGAGCTTAACCATCGGTCGGGATGGGCAGCTTATCAAACACCAAAGTAGATTTGCTGACTGCACTTTTTTTAAAACTGAAAAAAAAACATGGGCATCCTTACTGGGAAGGTCAGCTCAGCTGCATGATGTAAACCTGTGCTTAGGGCAATAATTTAGGCTCCCAAGCATTATGGCCTCAATTACTTGTTAATCCTGATATTTCGTAGTGTATTTGGCAACTAGCTATAGCTATCATCCGAAGTTTGGAGAAATCTGTTACCCGACCAGGTAGTTGGGAAGCAGGTTTGAACCCTGTTTGAATCATGGAGGGTTTTTTTCCTGACTCTTCTGGGAACCTAGCAAATTTTATATAAAATTGCTTTTTACAAAAATCATGTGATCCTTACACTTTGAACAGACCCTTTTTAATATTAATTAACTCATGTCTATGGCTGCTATCTTGGAGGCTAAGACTTGTTCAATTGCACATATATTGACATCTCTTTTCTTTTGCTTTTTTCATGAGATCTTTCTGGGCGTCAAACATATATACATGCCCTTATTATTTGGGACACCATAAGTATACTTTGTCACATGCAACTGATGCAAGTTGGCATTTTTAGAGACACGAAATAACCACTGCACCTCTGTGTTGGTTTATATTTGTCACAAGGAACTTGCTGGATATGGGCATGTCACATCGTATCCCAGCTGCATATCTGCACGCAGCTTTTCTCTCTTTAGGTCCCATGCTCATGTCTTGCTCATGTGACGTGTCCGTATCCCCGGGATGTTCTCCATTGCTTGAAGTCTCGGTGCATCATGTGTTCACAAACTTTCCAGCCATTCTAGTCAATCACTCAACGTCTTGAGAATTGAGATTGCAGAAACAACAGTTGAGAATTGGACTTTTTGAGGCAGTAGGTTTTAGGATCACACCAAAGTACTTCCAAGTACGGCAAGGCAGTATCCTCCTTGCTGGTTTACACAAGGTGTGGTGGCTTCACTTTTCATGATATCCAAAGTTGAGCTTTGATTGGCGATCCTAAAACCCCATGTTTTGTGGCTGTCAAGGCTTGATTTTTTCTGTCCGTCCGATTTAAGATCTATGGTTCGGATTAGATTATATATAAGTTTGTAATTACTAGAGACAAATACTAAGGACCTATTTAGTAGAACTCCTACAAAGGAGCCTTATCAAACGTTTTGTAGGAAGAAGCTGTTTTTCAGTGGAAAACAAAGGAACTGAAGGCGTTTTAGAGGAGCCACAAGATGTGGGACAAATATGTGTTACGAAGCTATGAAACATATATTGACTATCTCTGTTCTCTAAAGCCTAAATCTTGATATACAAATCTGAGTCAGATATTAAAATAATGTGTTCTGCCTTTTTTAAAAACTCTTGTGTTTTTAGCTTGTTCCATAAGTGGCGAAATCTTATCTAATGTAAAGTATCAAACTAGAAGGATTTTTTTTTGTTATATATGTAATGCTTGAGTAGCAAATCCTTATTCTCGGACAAGATCTATCTAGAAAAAAAATGTTGTCAATAATTTCCAAAGATCTAGTTGGAATCTGGAAATATACTCCCTCCAGCCGCAAATAACGTTTGATAGAGACCCATATTCTCTCAGAAACATTTCGAGATAAGTTTCTTCTGGTGAATAGAATCACTTTCCTAGATCGTTTGGCTACTTGGCCGGGTTCTGATTCTTGAAGGGAGATGAAATCATTGTTCTACATGAAAAATTATACAAATATGTTTTACAGAAAAATGTTAATCTTTTTGGGTCAAGGTCAATTCAAAAGCAACCAATTTTAATTGGTTTGACTTTTCTAGATTAGATGGGAGGTAGGAAAACAAGAAACATATTATGATCTATAGTAAAAAAAAAGAGAGAATTACTAGAAACGTTTCTACCTGGAATCAGTATTGTCGTTTGACCATTTAGAAGAGTTTCTAATAATTCAATTCTGACGGATCTAAACCGGGTGATCTGAAATCAATGGTTCCAAACTTTGACTACAAAGTACTTTATATGGGCTGAGTTTGAATGTTTGAAAGTGATATGTAGTAGATTTTTCTTGAAAAATAATTTTAGAAAACTATACCTTAGTCATGTTTTATAGATATATATATAATATAAAAAGTAGATGTAAACGTTTGTAAAGATGAAGTTAGATAATCCCGAAAGGATTACTTATTTGTGATTGATTGAAAGTAGCTTTGATAACTGTGTAAACTTTTTATATTAGGCCAGTCTCAATGCATGTTTCATGAGAGTGTCATGCACATTAAATATGGTGCCACATAAGCAAAATTGCTGACTTGGCAGGGTCATTAAATGAAGGAGTTTCATCAGATGAGAGAGGAGTTTCATCCTCATGAAAATTCTATAGCTCGGTTACCTAGTTTATAGTCTTGGTAACTGTGCCATGAAACTATGCATTGAGACTGACCTTATACAAGTATACTATAATAGACAACTAATAGTCAAAATTACACCTCAAAAAACCATGAAATAAAATAAAAAAGTATAGTTTCTCAAATATACCACCTCTATTTTAAGAACAAATAATACATAATATTTCATTTCGTCAGGACAAATATTATTTCATCACTTAAATAATACATAACTTTTTAAGAAAAAAGGAGTTTTTTGAGGTGACCTTATAAAAGTATTTCATTTCGTCAGGACAAATATTATTTCATCACTTAAATAATACATAACTTTTTAAGAAAAAAGGAGTTGATGTCACTACATTTGTGTTCCAAAAATATACATAGATTTGCTTGTGATCATATAATTCCGTATCACATAAACAAATACTGATCACATTCTTGTGACGAAATGTAATAAACTTCCAGTGCGTCAAACGGTTCACAATATACATAAAACTTCTTCCAGTGCCACGTTCTAAGTACAGGCACCAAGAGTGCGTAATAATTAATAAGAAAAAAAAAAGAAAAATAGAGAGAGAGTACATGTTGTCATGTACATAGACACCTATGTCGAAACTAACACTGATTATTTAAGCTTAACTAGCTCTTCCTTGAGTAGTAGCCAAGTGACACTGAAACTCGATCCACCCACTGCAGGCCACGGCCATGGCCGCTGCTTCTCACCACCGGTGCACCAGCGTCGCCTCCGAGCTGGAAGGCACGCTGCTCATCTCCGGCAGCCTCTTCCCATACTTCTTCCTCGTCGCTCTCGAGGCCGGCGGCCCGCTCAGGGCGCTGCTCCTGCTCGCCGCGTACCCTCTCGTCGCGCTGCTCGGCGCCGCCTTCTCGTCGGACGACCTCCCGCTGCTCGCCATGACGTTCCTGTCCACCGCCGGCCTCGGCGTCGCCGACGTGACGGCGGTGGCGCGCGCCACGCTGCCCAAGTTCTTCCTGGCCGACCTCCGGGGCACCGCGTTCCGGGCCTTGGCGCGCCACGGCGACGCCGCCAGCGGCGGCGAGAGGTACGTCGTCACGCGCCTGCCCAGGCTCGTCGTGGAGCCGTTCGTCAGGGAGTACCTCGGCGCCGACGTCCGCGTCGTCGGCACCGAGCTGCGGGTGGTCGCTGGGAGCCGGTTCTCCGGCACTTTGGTAGCCTCGCCGGGCGTCGTGGGTGGCGGTGACCGGAGCTTGGGTGCTCTGGTGGCCGTTCTTGGGCGCGACCGGATCGTCGACGTGGGACTCTACTGCTCCGCCTCCGGCGGGGACCGGCAGCCGGCGTTTCTGCAGGTTTGCCAGGAGCGCCGCGTGGTGTCCGCGCCGGAGAAGGCGCCGGCGACGCCTCTGCCGAGGAGCGAGTACCTGCGGCCGCTGGTCTTCCACGACGGCCGCCTCGTGTGCCGGCCGGACCCGCTCGTGTGCCTCGCCATCTTCCTGTGGATCCCGCTCGGCGTGCTCCTCTCCGTGGCGCGCCTCCTCTTCGGCTTCTTCCCCCACGGCGCCGGCCTCCTCCTCGCCGCGGCCACGGGCTTCCGGATACGCGGCAGCCTCGGCGGAGCAGCGGAGCCGGCGGGACCAGGGCGAGGCACATTGTTCGCCTGCAACCACCAGACGCTGATGGACCCGGTGATCCTCTCGACGGTGCTGCGCCGGAAGGTGACCGCCGTGACGTACAGCCTCTCGAGCTTCTCGGAGCTGATCGCGCCGATCCCGACGGTCCGGCTGACGCGCGACCGCGGCAGGGACAGCCGGATCATGCAGGGCGAGCTCACCCGCGGCGACCTGGTGGTCTGCCCGGAGGGCACCACCTGCCGGGAGCCGTACCTGCTGCGGTTCAGCCCGCTGTTCGCCGAGATCGCCGGCGAGGTCACGCCGACGGCCGTCCGGGCCGGCGGCACCATGTTCCATGGATCCACGGTGCGGGGACACAAGTGGCTCGACTCCGTCTTCTTCCTCATGAACCCGGCGCCGTGGTACGAGATCCGGATCCTCACGCCGGTGGCCACCTGCGGCAGTGGCGGCGGCGCGTCGAGCCTCGACGTGGCGAACGGCGTCCAGCGTGTGATCGGCGACGCGCTTGGGTTCGAGTGCACAGGGCTCACGCGCAGGGACAAGTACCGGATGATCGCCGGACACGACGGCGTCGACGCGAGGTCGTCGCCGCCGAAGCCGCCGCCGTCGTAGCTGGAGCTTGCATGTGCGAGCGTACGCAAGCAATGCACGCATGCAGTGCATCGTGGAAGGCGTGTTATTTGCGAAGTTTGGATGCAGGGGCTATTTTATAGTACATTTTACTCTCCATTTCTGAATGAACTTTGATTACTTATCGTGTTGGGTCGTCGTCACTTGTATGTAGTTACTAAAAGAAAACAAGGTAATTCATCCCCATTGTATATTTTTTCAGTAAAGAAATACTCCTACTAGAATGCAATGCAGAGATATAACTTATCGTGTTCCATTGTATATTTTTCAAGCTCTTGTAAATCTTAATTAAAAGGCAGAGCTCCTACCATTGTCATTAGAAAAAATGACAGTTTTCAAGCTCATTAAAAATACATTAGAGAATTAACACACTTCGAAAAAGAAACACTTGAGAAAGACAACCTAAGCTTAACATTGGTAACAACATGGTAATCTAATACCATAAACCATACTTTTCAATTTCTTAACTGAAGCTAAATCTAGAGGGATCTCGATTTAGCTTAATTTGAGAGCATGCAGATCCTATATTTTCAGTAAAGAGATGTACCTTTAGTGTTTGTCGATCTTGTGGGCTTAAAAAGTAGGAGTAATTCCTAAGCTCATTGAATGAAGATAGGGAAGAGAAGAGAAGTGAGCTAAGAAAAAAATGTCAACAAGCTAACCTAAGCTTAACTAACATCATTGCCGATTGAATCCCCCCCCCCCACTTCACTCCTGCCAGATTTTGAACCGGCATAACCAAATCAGCAGTGATGGATGTTCACATCATGTCGGATATCGATATCAAGGATACTTAATTATACGTCTCTAACAACGACACACAGTTAAATTCCCAGGTTAAAGGATCGATCCCACCTCAAGCAAGCAACACCCGACCAATAACAATTGTCCGCCTCCCCCGACCCCTCTAACGTCACCGTGTGCACATCCTAGCCCTCGGGACACTCTCCGCCTCGCCCAAGGGGAAGAAAGGCTCCTGACCCCCTTAACCGCTCCACCGTCATGCCTGACGGAATGACCGCGAGCATAGGACGAGACGGAAGGAGCCACGAGCCCCACAACGTCACTGATCCCCCGGGATAAGGACGCGCTGTGACTGAACCCTATGTATGTACGAACAGGGAGCGTTGTGCCACGATATGACAGCCATCATGTCCGCCTAGGCTCCCATACTTGTTACAGCGACCACCATGCTGTTACAGCGACTACCATGCTATTACAGGAGCCACCCACCCCCTCTGGGGGAAGGTACGATGTCCATTCCAGAGAGATGCACAATGAACAGGAATTAGTACGGTTCTAGGCTGTGGCGACAGGACGCAAACAGGACTGCATGATCCCACTCGAGGCCTCCGACCACACCCGAGCCGGCTATTCGTCCCAGAGTTAAAGGAAGAAGACGTACCCTGAAGACTTCTTTATTTTTTCCTTCCCCTTTGATTATTCCCAACACATGTACACCCCCAACCTTTGATCTATAAGAGAGCTTGGGGGTCCCTAGCACGAGGGAGACGACCTAGACAAACACATGAACACATCACTCATCATCCAGCGATACGCACCACTACTCCATGCTATTGACTTGGGAACCCTCTCCCTCTCTCGAATAGCTTGTAACCCCTACTACAAACAAGAGCAACATGAGCTGCGCGCTTACCACTGGACGTAGGGATCCGTCCAAGGGCCTGAACCAGAATAAACCTTGTGTCACCTTTGTCCACCATCCAGGCCGAACACATGTAGAGCACGTTTTACTCGTCGGCAAGGCTCTCAGCCAAATCTCACGCCGACACATCACTACCCCTTTTTTACCAACAATGATAATGAACTTCATTATGGGTTCGTTACCCAAGCCAACAGTGTTTGGTTGAGCCAACACTACCAACATGGGAGAGGTGGGGAAAGGTGCTCCTTAATTAGCTGAGTGTGCTAAGGATGGGAGGAACGAGGGAGGAGGATGTCGGCTTTGTACTATGCCCAACACCACTACCGATTCAACCAAAAATTAACTAGCAGTGATAGCACATCAGCACTGCGGTTCTAGCCACCAACCGGCAATGATATGGAGCTTCACCGCTTGTTTTCTAGGGCCTCTAGTTATTTTATGATTTTCAAGCCAAGAACCGACAGTGGGAGACCTACATTGAATGTTGATTCTATAGTAGTGATGGTAATGCCATAAACCCTCAACGATCTAGCTGTATCCTCCTGAATCATCGTGAACGAAGTTCACCATCCATGCATCTTTTGCATGCATAATTAAGGTTTCCATCAATACAAATTGTAAGCACGTACATCTACCTCAGGCAAATTAATTAAGCTTCGATCCGGCTACATCCAGCTCAAGAACGTTCAGTTGGTTCTCCATGGCCGCCCAGCTCTCAAACAGACATTGAGCACCAGCTAGGTCCTCATTCAGCCCTATCCATTTCTTGTCTAAACTAAAAATGGCAACGGGGAATTCTCCGCCGGAGAATAAGCCACTGTCCCCGTCCCCGCAGAGGAGAATTTTCCCCATCCCCATCCCCGCGAACAAACACGGAGAGCCTTCCTGCACCATTCCCAATCCCCAACGGAGATTTTATCCCCGCGGGGATCCCTGTCCCTGCATACACACAAGCATAACTACATAAATTTTGCAAGGTTCACAGATTCACCCATGCATAAATGTAGTAGCAAGGTTCACAAATTACTAAAAGTTCACAGAGATTCATAAATGATAGTTCACCAGCAACACACACACCAACACAGGTGTCTAGGCGTCCAGCTCTAGCACATAAGCATACGCAGAGCCTACTCATATATAGATACAAACCAGCAACTAGAGATCTACTAGCAACATAAGTTGTCTAGGACTCCGGGCGTCCAGCACATAAGGGATTTGGAGAGGATTGGAGGAGATCGAGAATGATTTTGACTTGTAGAGGATTAATTAAAGGCCCTCCAATCCCCTTGGTTTTCGGATGAAACGAACAAGGCCTCTGGTGGTACAACGACTAAACGGTGCACACCAATGACTTTAAAATATTTTAAACTAAATGTAAAAAAGTAGAAAACGGTCAATAAAAATAAATTGTTTTCTACTTTTACATTTGAAATACGAAAGCGAAAATAGTAAAGGCGAATAAGAAAATATGAATTCGATCAGATTAAATATAGAAAACGATAAGATTTAATTCGGAATATTTCTGTTCCATTTCCATCCTTACTTAAAATATATTATTTTAGTAATGATACAAACATGCAAACTTGACTTACCACAGTGTTATGTTTGGTCTCATTACAACGCACAGGTATAAAATAAACCTAGTACAGTGAAAGGTACCCTCTGGGCATGTCATATTCTTCGGCATCCTCAGGCTCTTCTTCGCCTTCATCATCTCGAACTTGTGGTACGTATGCTTCTACTGTCGGCTGCTCCTCATCAGGTATATATGTCGTTGGTATCAGCGGTGGTGTCTCCCCAGACCAGCCAGGCGGCCAGTAAGGCATTTGAGCTGTTGGGGGCAACAAAGGCACCATGTCCTCGGGCATTCTTCTTCTCCTCGGGCTTCTTCTCTTTAGGCTCCATGTCCTTGAGTTTAATTTCTCCGATGTGAAATAGGCCAGCATGTTGGAGAATAAGCCACAGTATGGTGGTGAGGTCGCCGCCGCGGCTGAGCTGCTTGGCATGGCTCTCCGCGCTGCATCTGACGGCGGCATACAGCAGCTTGTCCACCCACACATTGAAGATGAACTCCAGCAGCTTCGTCCTTGGCTGTCCTCGCTTCTGCAGTCTCGTGCCTGTGTTTAATAGTGCACCAGCAAGCACAGCTGCGTCTCGAACAAGAACCCTGCCGTGGTTTTCTTTAAACCATTCCTCTTCTTTGGTCGCTTTCCTTAGCAGCATGTCGGCAAGCTTGTCTTGACGAAACTGAGCTGCTTTTGCTGGTGGTGCAGACGACGACGACGACGAGCCAGTAGTCTTCTTGTTACCGTCGTCGTCGTCGTCGTCGTCGTCCCATATCTCGCCCAAAGATTGGAGGGTTTTCTCGAACAGGCTGTGGAGCACAAGGCCCGGCAGCATCTGTCGACGTGGCCAACGCGGATATGGTACAACCCGCGGCATGTACCCACCCTGATCGGACGGCCAGGACTGAGAAGTAGCGTGGAGATTGGGAAAAGGAAGCATGCTGAAGTGGAAAGAATGGGTACCTGTTTAAGTTAACAAGTACAGCTTGGATCTGACGTGGAAGAGAGAGATGAATTGGATGTATGGAGTTTGGTTGGCCCGGCAGGGAGGTAGTTGGCGTAGTGAATGCGGGGCTCCTTCCGGTGTACGGAAGAGGAATGCTAGGCAGTAGGCACCGTCCCATTCCCGGCCGAATGTCCAAGCTCCGCGTGCTCGCCGCCGTCCTTTGCTCCCGCGTCCGTCTCGCCCACGGCGACGTCGTCGTGTTCGTGTTCGTGTTCGTGCTCGTGCCTGCTGGCGTCATGTCCCTGTGCTCTACTACGCGCTCATGTCCGATCCCCACGGCCATCGCGTGCACCAACGCCAAGCTATCAGTGTCGCTCTGAATATGGTAGCCAAAAATATTATTTTCTTTTAGAAAAATCAGCCAACAATACTTTATGTTATAACTTATGAGTCAAATAAGTAAGACGATTTGTCCGAGCGGCAAGCTATCATCGAAATCACATGCTCATATGGTCCTAGAGCCATTGTGTTTTTTAACATGGTTCAAAGAAGGAGCTTTCTTTTAGGCCTTGTTTAGGAGAAAATTTTTGGTTTTGGCTACTGTAACACTTTCGTTTGTATTTGGTAATTATTATCCAATCATGGATTAATTAGGCTTAAAAAATTTATCTCGCAAATTACAGATAAATTGTGCAATTAGTTATTTCTTTTATCTATATTTAAGGCCCTATTTGGTTTGCCCCGTTAAAGTTTACTACCCGTCACAACGAATGTTTGGACAAATACATTGAATAATGAATATAGATTATTTACAAAACTAAAAAACACAGCTGGAGAGTAATTTGAGAGATGAATCTTTTAAGCCTAATTAATCCATAATTGGATACTAATTGTCAAATAAGACGAAACTGCTACAGTAATTATTAAACTTTAACACCCCAAACTAAACACCCCATAATACTTCAAGTATACGCCTAAAGATTCGATGTGATGAGGAGCCTTTAAATTTTTTGAAAACTAAACAAGGCCTTACTTCCATGCATGTTCCTAATTATGATAGTTTATTCGTGTTTAGGTCAAAATTTATGTGTAACAATCGATTTGCATAATAATTATGATAATCCATGCACTGGCTCCGTAGAATTTCGACCCTCCAATTTCTGTACACCGAGTAATAGTTGATAGCTCATCTCCATGCCGCTTACACCGAGTAATAGTTGATAGCTCATCTCCATGCCGCTTGGTAGCATTAAGGCGCATGACAGCAGAACACGAGGAGAATATGGCAAGATTTAGGTGGTGTTTGGTTAGGGTTGTTAAAGTTTAACAGGTATTGTAGTATTTTCGTTTTATTTGACAATTAATGTCCAATCATGGACTAATTAGACTCAAAAGATTCGCCTCGCAAATTATTCTCTAGATATGTTTTTAGTTTCACAAATAGTCTATATTTAGTACTTCATGCATGTGTCCAAACATTCGATGTAACAGATGGTAAACTTTACCGCCATAATCGGCCCTTAATTGTTACATACTGCAGTATGCAATTCGTTCAAATAATTCAACAGTTTTACATGCACTTACTGCTAGAGTGCCAGGAAAATCTCTAGCATGATTTCATAAATCAACCGCAGGGCAGCTACATCAGAGCTTGATGGAAAGGGAAAAAAGGACCATACTGTAACAACAACAGCCCTATTCTTGTTTCCTTGCAGAACAACAGCAAAAGACACAGAAAATCTATATTTGAGCATTAGATAACAGCCAGAAGAACACATGCGTGATGGATCCCTACAGGAGACAACAGAGTTTATCACCGGTTGTTCCATCTAGGAAGAGGACGATGACAACTGTGATGTTATCGGAGTTTCTCCTTTGGGAAGCTTCTTCCATAAAGCTTGTTTGCTACTTCCTGGGGGTCCTGAATAGGCTTGACCATGGCAACAGCTTCCAGGAAAAATACATTACATCAGGTAGAGTGATAGACAGATCAATTGCATCGAAGGAAATATTTAATAACATCTGTAGGTACCTCATTAGTGACAACATCCCAGAGTCCATCACTAGCAACGGTGAGGAATTCAAGGGAGCTGTCAACCACCTCATGATTGTAACAACAAAAGTCATTTTCAGATGGCTAAACTGGGGGACTTGCTTATGATAGAATCTCTATTTTTTTTTGTTACAAAGGCAGCATACTTCCTCACACTTGGAGAACTATCTAGGTAATCCATAAGAAAACAGAAGTACGCGACGAACCCTGATTTCAGGGTCAGTGACAACGTACTGCTTCAAGAGTTTATCACCAAATGCCCAAGAGACAGGAAGAACACCACCCACTCGCCATGTCCCTACAAAATTCGAATAATCAAACAGTAGAAATAAAAGTAATGGCACATATTAAGATAGATGGTTCCTTTTTCAAAGAAGGATTCAGAGGAATCACTACCAGCCCATTTAACAAAGCCCCCTGCATCCTCAATTCTGTCTCTCATCTATCTCATCAGGTTGGTGATCCCTTGAAATAGCAATCGCTGCAGATCAATATGGGGAAAATTATAAAATTATAGGGTATATGTGCAATGCCATTAGCTTGGAATCCTGGTATTCAGTTTACCGATTCATCATGGGGAAGTACTCGTCCTCCTTGATAAATAATTTGAAAGCTTCTGATACATTTGCAACAAGCTTCAGATGCAACAGCATACAATAAGTTGAAAGCTTCTGATACAAGTTAAAGTATGAGAACAGACACTAAGATATGGCACGTTACCGATGATAAACTTACCCTGTCCTCCTAGCAATAACGGCTCTAGGATCTCCAACATTTGCATCAAGCAAACGATCACCTACAATAATAGCTGTTGAGGCGGTTGTGACAACATCTCGAGTTTGACCGAAATTCTGAATCTGTGAGGTTGTAAGTTTCAGCTGCAACAAAATAAATAGAAGGATATAAAGATCGCCATATCTTAGTGTACAAGTCGAAAGTCCACTATAGTTAATATGAACATACCAATAGCAGCCTTGGTATCAGTGATTAACTTTGGGTGTTTGACTAAATTGCTGAAAAGATGCTGCTTCACAATTTCACATACTCAGCTGCTCTGACTCCTCCATGACCTACAGAAACAGAAAACCATGCTGACCTTACAACTCTAAATATTAACATCATCATACAGTGCTGGCATTAGGAAAAACCAAAGGAATTGATATCACTTGAGATTTCTAGGAAAATACATACTACCATCATATACATTGAACGTCCGAACATTCCAATTTTCTCTCTGTAAACGTCGTCTGTCCTTCCCTCATAGAAGTCGTCCATCGATGCTCTTTTCCCAGAACTCACAACTCCATAACTGAACCGCCCATTTTCACTATTACTGCAAGAGGAAATGTTATGTCAAGCAAGCACGAATTCGGACTTATGTGACTTTGCACTCTATTACATACGAGGGAGAAGTTCAGTGCAAGGAATTTCCTATGACATTAGTAATAAACTGATTGAGCTGATAGGAAGTTAAGGTGCTTTACAATCCGATTTTTTTTTTAAAAAAAAAACAACATCTAACTTCCATCAAGTTCATCAGATTAACATAAACATAAGCTTCACAAGATTGGCCATGAGAAGAGGCAGAAGAGAGGTCCTAAGCAATCTGATCCCAGGACAGGCACTAACCCGCTATCGTTCCACCCTCATCATATCAAAATGATCGAACCACAAGTCAGTAAGAATCGTGCAGATCCAATTGAAAGCCTGGGCCAGTGTCGCTCAAGTCCATGGCCTAATAATCCCGGTGTCCTAAATCCACAGCCACAGCAAGCCAAACAAGCAGAGGAGGGAGGGCGGTATAATAATATCTCCGATGCCATGGATCTCTGCCCTAAGGCGCCATAGCCTCCTAAAAAGGTAGCCTCTAGTTCCCCATGGTGAAGTCAACCAGATGGATGGGGACGAAGGTGAAACCAGAAGGAGCGGGAGGGGATGATGAGGGAAAAAAAACTGAGGTGGGCGGTGTCCGCCGACGTGTCCCGACGAGCCCCATGCGCGCCACCTCCATGACGCCCTCCCGGCCCTCGCTGTGCGGTCCTGGCATCAGCAGGAGACCGCCCGCCACAGGAGTAGTAGGAGGAGCACCACTAGCAAGAGCGAGAGGCGCGTAGATGGAGGAGCTGCTGGTGGTGGTTGTCTACTGCGCGCTCATAGCCATCGGTGCCGTCGTGTCCCCTGCCAACCCGGCGCTCACCGCCGCCGAGGTCTCGCGCAGTCCGGCGTGCTCGTGCTTAGCAGGACGCCAGAGGACAATAAATGAACCTCCACCTGCCACAATAAATTGGCTGCACAGTTGGACTCCACATGTGCTTCCACCGTGTGCAATTAGGCTTTAATTGCCAACGACTGGTACACGTCAGATACTGGAGCACGAATCAATAGGCAAGATCTAACGAACCAAGATAGGGTGGGTACCTGCCGCGGGTACTACTAAAACATTTACCGGTCGTCGACGTCGACGACGTGGGGCGGCTGCTGCGGCCCATATAGTACTGGTTGAAGAGGAACACGGCGGCAGCGGTGGCGACGGGCGACAGCAGACGGATGAGGGTAGCCTACGGTCGGCCAGGCGTGTAGCACGATGGCCTTGGTGTAGAGAGCCTCGTACATGAGGGAGAGCTCCATCTCAACAACCTTGCACATGCTGTCCCATCCCAGCTGGAAGATCTTCTCGTTGGCATCCTGCTTCGCCGAGCCTTTGACCACCGAGGAATCGGCCAAGGCACGACGGCAGACATGGAACAGATCCTGAGCAAGCCGCAGCGCTTCGTCGTCGTCAAGATCAAGCTTCTTGCTGCTGATTGTTGTGGATCCCGCGCCGGCGCCGGCGACCTCATCAGACGACGACGACGACCATGCATCATCCCTCCTCGTCGTCGTCCTCCATGATGTTGTTGGATTTCCACAGCGCGTACGACCTCTCGGCATACCTGACAGCGCCCACAAGCAGCATGATGGCTGACGCCGTGGCGAGCAGAGTCCAGCTGCGGCTGCGCAGGCGATATATGTACTTGTACTGGACATAGAAGAAGGCGCCCCAGATGTGGAACACCATCTCAGCGAGTTTGCGCAAGGACATGGTGTTGTCCTCGAGAGCGTAGGCGGTCATGGTGTCCGGGCCGCCCAGGTGCAGCAGTAGGAACGGCGCCCAGAACGCGATCACCACCTGCTCCTCCGCCGACGCGTCGGAGCCGCAGAGGGACAGGCTGCCGATGGCGCTCGCCGCGGCTATCTCGGCGACCTGGTACGCCGCCCAGAGGCCAAACCACAGGAGCACCGAACACCAGCCGGACGCCGAGCGCTGCCGTGTCCCAGAAAGAAGGCTCAGGAGGAGGTTCGCCGACAGGCTGAGGAGGACAGAGATCCGGAGCCCCCATTCGCTCCAGATCTGCGCCGGCACGTCCAAGAACGACATGCGATCGTCGTCGTCGTCGGCCGACGACCGTACCTCCGAGCTGCACGGCACGTACGTAATTGCAAATTACTAGTACTTCAGTAGTGGTCGACATCGAATATATAGCATATGCTAGGGCTAGCTATAGGCAGGCGGCCATGCATATATATGTAGGTCTTGACCAGGCCGGTAAGGTTCTAGTTCGTTCTTGGATTCACTCCGAAATGCTGGCGAAATTAAACAGATGCACATGTATATATACTAATATACCATACGTACTAGCTAGCTAGAAATTAAACTTGATCACTTGATCGAAGAGAACACAGGTGCTACTAGTCACGGTCTCACAGATATATAATATATAATGGAATTGATGAGAAAATTTACCGTACCCGCTAGCTGCTGCTGCTTCGCTGATCGATGAATCAGATCATCATGATGGTACTGGTACGGTGTTGACGCAATGCAATCACACAACGCAAAACCTTTGCTCACTGCCTTAGCTTGACATCTGAATTAAGCACAGCACACAGCCAACAGGGGGTAGTACTGCATTAGCTATATAGAGCTTATATCCTTATTATATCTACGTTTGTTTATTTTATTTAGTATATTATATACTATCCTACGTACGTAGGTATAGGTATGCAAAAGGCGCTGCCTTTTAGTAAATAAATAACCAGACATGGAGCGCATGTGCGTGGGTGGTTAGCCGGTTAGGTAATCCATTTAGAATCTCTTTTTTTTGTTTGAGGAATCCATTTAGAATCTCTTGAGAGCTCGTACTCCCTCTCTCACTACGCAGTGTTAGATTTGATGAGTATACATGACACTCACTCGGCCAGAGCTAGGATTTCAAACTTGGGTATTCCTACTTCTACAAAGTTGAATTCATAAGCTTAAAATATAGCCAATCATACTGCAAGTTAGCAACTTTAAATTAATATTTGCTTTCTAGAATATAAATTTCTAATTGAAATACCGGTTTTTTACATGTTTTGAGCTCAAATGTGCGAAAATACTATATATTATAGCATTATACATTTATATATATAAGTATATACATTTATTTACATAAAAGTGTACCAAAATAGTTGGGTATTCCTGGGAATACTAGGGAATACCCCTAGATCCGCCCATGCTCACTCACTAAACTCATGTAATTCAAGGTACCCGTTTTATTATACCCCCCTTTATAGTATCGCCAAAGGATAAAACGAAGACCTATACTACTCTAAGTGTTTCCCAACACTAATCACCAGATCATTCTTGCTTATCTTTTGAAAACTAAAACAAAATCTATCATTAGGGGCATGAAAACTATAGTTGCCTAATCAATCAATCAACATCATTGTGACCTTACTAAGTAATGCCGTTGTAAACACATATTAGTCATAATGATCATGTCGTTGTTAGTTGTCAAAACTAAATTAATCAGGAGATACTTTGATCTCTGTGTGCTTCCCATACATGGTGCACTAAGTATTGGTGATTTTATCACCATTTAGATAGTATATGGAGCATATCATGAAATGAAGAACTAGGCACATGAGACACGAAGTTCACTACAACACACCCCAAATATAGCGTCGCCCGATGGATCGTTATAAGCCGTTTCAGCGTTATACGGTCGGTCGTTATAAATTTATAACGACAGACATATCAGCCGTTAATAGTGACGACGCTATAAACTTTTAACGTCGGACCGTATGACGTTATGTAAAAGATATAACGACCGAGGTAACACCCTATATCGTATCGTATGTTTGTGGATTATATTGCTTCGCATCTCATATGTCATGCATGGGTCACTGGTATGAGATGATGTAGTTTGACTCAAGACAAAGCCAATACGTCACTCTTTCTAGGATGGAACAAGCATACAAATGTGGTTGTTAATTTTATAAAATGTATCTGGGGCGTATTTGTTTCGGTTTTCTTGAAGATTTTGAACCTCTCAAAAGCTAATTGCTCCCGGAAGCTATATATCGTTAAACTTCAAAATATACTAGCATGGTGGGTGTGCTACGCTGCGTTGGTTTGAGGATGGGAAACGAGTCGGCTTCATGGGTGAAGTTTTTTTTTTTCTTCTTTCGCAAAGACATGAATTGAGATAAAGCTGAAAAAAGTAGTTTATCCTAACTCTCTCCCCTATTTTTGTTTTCGTCCATACATAAAGTTGTTGTTGAAGTTGTTTTTGCCAAAAATAACTTTTTAAAACAACTCGGCTTTATCTAGAAAATTGCTCATAATTTTTTTCTCGAAAAAAACAACTACACTAGAGAAGTTGAGCCGTGTCAAACAAAGCTGGAATCTCGATTGGAAACTGACGGGAGCTCCACTAAAGAGGACCGCATGACGCAAATATATAATGTTCCATCGAATATGTAAAAGCAGCGCACTATTGAAGGCTTTCTAACCGTTAATTATCATTGCCGTCATCAATCATGTAACCAACTGGCTGGTTTTAGGGCTAGGCAGCCAGAGGTAGAGGTAGTGCGCATCACACTCTCGATTATTATTTAAAAAAAAGGGAAAAAGTCTATATTAATTCCTCTAAGTTTGGCCTATATGTCCAAATAACCTCCCAAACTAACATTTGGTTCAATTTACTCCCTCCAACTATTTAAATTGGCCCAACTAACACCTTAAAAAGATTTTTCTTTTTTGTTTCGCTATGTACAAATTAAATTTTAGTTTCAAATTTTATGAGGTAATAGAGGACATAATATTTTGTGTTAGAAAAATACATTATGAATTTTCATCATTATATTTTATAAGATATTGTATCCCTACTGTTAATTTATTTGTTAAATTCCTAAGCTATCAAAATTTTGGTAAAAAGTTAAGATATATTCTTTCTAGCATAACTTATGATGTTCTTTATTATATCATAAAAGGTGATATTAAAACTGAACTAATGCGTGAAAAAACTGAAATAACAAATCATGTTAAGAGGTAAATTAGACCAACTGAAATAGTTGGAGAAAGTAAATTGAACCAATTGTAAGTTTAAAGGGTAATTTAGACATATACCAATTTTGAGGGGAGTAATTTGAACTTTTTCTAAAAAAAAAACAGACAGTGAAGCAGTCGTTAACACTAATTATTACTCCTATACATGTCATAAGGTGCGGTCCCCTCCTCACACCGCCATTGTTTCGCAAAAATTTATGGTTACCAACAACATACGCACTACGTAGGAGGACATGCCCAAGCCCAATGCAACATGCATGGTCGATGGTGGCTGTCCATAGAGGAGACCGCAGCTTCACCTGACAAAAGGAGCAGTCACGCGATGGAGAACAAAAAAAGATAAAGGCTCTGTCCCATGCTTTTTCAAGTTTTGAGGGACCATAGTCAGAGAAAAGATGACGGAGAGTAGAACCAATGAGCTTGCGTTAGGGAGAGGAGTGGCTTCCAACCGTGTATGTTAACTTTTAACTGATATATACCAACAACCTTGTATGTCTGCGTTCTACCAACAAGCTATTATAACGCGTGGACAGTAAAAAAGCAGGAGAGAGTAGTCATTAGCGAAGACTAAATAGCTGATCTATTTCATACAGTACAATAATTTGTAAAAGTAATATGTAAGTCTAATAATACATAAAAAATAAAAATATATAAAATAGTGTTTGCTTTTGTCTTTCACCTCTACCTCACATAGCTATCTAGCTAACACCATTATCACATAGCTATCTAGCTAACACCATTGCAGACACCCTAACCAACTAATCATAGTGGGAATCTTCTCTAAACGGATAATGGGTCTGGGTCCGTTCGATTTGCATGCATGCAGTATGCATGAACCGTGACCATATAGTATTGATGAACATATAGTATGGTATGCTTTAGTACAAAGTTTTTGCTATGAAAGTTTTGTCTTTTTCTTTTTTTTTATTTGGCTGAATCTTTAAAAATCTTAGTAAATGACAAAAAAATCATAAAACAGAAAATCTAACTTTTTTCTATTTTTTATTTGGCTGAAGGTTGCCCAAATCCTGCTGCTTTAACAACATATATGTGCTTTATTGTCATCTTGTACAAACAAAGTCTGGATTCCCGTTTCAACGCATCAATATAGTGTCACATTCCTTATGAGCATCTTAGAATCTTTAGCATCCCCACCACCACCAGTATCCACCTCTTCATCATCCTCTTGTATGGGTATCTGAGATACTTGGGCTTCCTCATGTTTATATTGTGGTGGTAAAGGCTCGGGCACCTCAGATTCATCATCTTCTACAAAGGCCTTGTTTAGTTCCAAAATATTTTACAAAATCGACACTGTAGCTCTTTCGTTTGTATTTGACAAATATTGTCCAATCATGGACTAACTAGGCTCAAAAGATTCGTCTCGCCAATTTCGACCAAACTGTGCAATTAGTTTTTATTTTTGTCTATATTTAATACTTCATGCATGTGTCTAAAGATTCGATGTGACGGGAAATCTGAAAAATTTTGCAAAATTTCTTGGGAAGTAAACAAGGCCAAATAAGGACATGGGCATCCCATATACCGGTGATTGTGGTGGGTACGGGTACCACGGGCACGGGTATGGGTAAGGGCAAATTAGAATGCGGGTATGATACACGTACGGATATGGTCACGGCGGCGCTCTCGAAGACGATGGCCGACGCTGCGAACAGAAGCCTGCTGGCTGCTGTTGTCGCCGCGGTATCTGCAGGCGCTCGTCGCGGCGATCTCGGCCAACTGGTGTCCAAGGGGATGGCCCTCGATCAGCGCCCACTGGAGGATCCACACAGGCTGCCGGACGCCAAGCGCCGCCGTGTCTGGGGGCTTGTTGGGATCTCTGTCCTCGTGAGTTTAGTTAGCGGTGTACACGCCCTCTCCTGGGTCTCCTGCTGTCCGTGACACGGCGGCGCTCGGCGTCGGCCGTGGGCGCTGGGGGCCATCATGTACCAGTTCGCCGAGATATATAGCCGCGACGAACGCCCTCGGTAACCTCCTATCCCCTCTCCGGCGCCGACGCGCACGGGGAGGAGGAGCAGGAGCAGCAGCTGACCGCGTTCAAAAGGCGGCGGCGGCGGCGGCGGCAAGTGATGCCGATGCTGAACCTCATGATCTTCAACGTGTGGGTGGACAAGCTGCTGCTGTACGCGGCCGTGCTGAGGTGCAGCAGGGAGTCCCATGCCAAGCAGCTCCCTCAGCCGTGGTGGTGAGCTCACCCAATATGAGATGCCCAAGCCTGAGATCCCGCATCTGCACGAGAGGCCCAAGCCCCCACCCCTGCCCGAGCCCCAAGAAGCTGACGATGAAGTGGATCCTGAGGGACGCCGGTAAGGTATGTTACTCTGTATTGATGCGTTCAAACAATATGCTATCTAAGCGTTTACATTCTTTATGAGTGAGCGAAATTGGTAAACCAAATGTACACGTACTGAACATGTTAGCATTTTGGTTGGGGGTGATAAAATTTAACATGCATGGTAGCATTTTCGTTTTATTGACAATTAGTGTCCAATTATAGACTAATTGGGCTTAAAAGATTCGTCTCGTAAATTATTCTCTAGCTGTTGTTTTAGTTTTGCAAATAGTATATATTTTGTACTTCATGCGTGTGTTCAAACATTAGATATGATGGGTGATAAAAAAATCACCTGAAACCAAACAGGGGAATCGGCTCAGCTTATATGCCTCGATACAACACGTGCCACCACGCCCACACATTTCAACCTATATACTAGAATTTTTGATTGCACGCATTGTGCTCCCTACCAGCCAGACCGTCGAAGCATTCTCTAAGACATTGGCGTCATAAGCTATTTTATAGGGTGTTTGAAACTGCTTTACAAATTTCATTGTGAAATAGCTCTATAAAAAATAGGAGTTTATGGAGCACTTCTTTATGTGCTCTTACAACTCTACCTTTTTTCTCGAACAAAGATATGGAGCTAAAACCGTTTCGCTAAAAAACACAGAGTGGAGCAGTCTCAAACACCCCCATGTGATTCGTTTTCCAACGTTGAAGGAAACTTGTAAAGTTTTGGTAATCCTAAATCGGCTATCTTCAATCTTGTTGATTGGAGGCTCATATATTATGGAGTGGCACAAATCTCGGTGAGCTCGTTCTACACTTGAAGTACTTCTATCTGCTCAGCTCGCTTCAAGATTTTTTCTAGCGGAGCATCAAATTTTAGAAGGGTTTTGTCAGTCTGACCCTTTGCGCTTTCCGGTTTGTTAGAACCCTTTGGATCAACTAGATTTAGATCTGTGGGTTAGTTCTTTTCTAATTGTGATAAACATGTAAACCTGGATCTAGCCGAGACAGAAAGAGAGGGAGAGGGAGAGAGGGGGGCAGAGGGGTAGACCGTCATGGTTGGTGAAGGAGGAGGCCATGTCGATGGTGGTGAGGTTGGTTGATGGAGAGCTCGGTGGCGATGGCGAAGTGGACGTCCTCTCGGTGATGGTGAAGATGGTGGCGGCACCGGTCCGATGGTGGTAGTGTCCGGCTATGGTCGACGAATAGATTGAGGGCAGCACGGTAGTGGTGACATCCCTACGGCATGGATCAGTTCAATGATGAGTCCGATGATGCTCTTATCTTGAGCTTGATTGCAATTGATGAGGAAGAGGAGAGAAAGGAAGAAGAGGCAACGTGGATCAGTCCATGGACGTGAGGTGGTTTACAAAGACATACATGGTGGCAAATTGAGACTTGTTGCCAACTATTTTGTAGATGTACCGGTGTACAATGACAAATTTTTCAAAAGAAGGTTTCAGATGTCAAGAAATATGTTTTTGCGGATTATTGAAGGTGTCGAAGCTAAGGATGGCAGTGGGACGGTTTTGGGTCGGATATCCGCGGGTTTTGGTTCTCGTAGGTTTGGTTTTGGGGATGATTTTTCACCCACGATTTTCGGTTTCGAGGCCCGAAATCTATCGGGTTTGGTTTCAGGTTTGGTTTTCCACCCGTGGGTATCCAACGGATATCCGAAATAAACCATTAGAATTAAATTTCATATTTTATAATATGTTAATAAGAACTTGTTTACTTAGATTATGAAATTTATTCTAAGTTAACTCATTAAAATATTTATTTTTTATTGCCTCTTGTTTATACATGTAAATATGTGTATAAATATCATGTATATGTTTATAGAAAATCTGTATTGCTATTGCTATGTTGTCATAGAAAGCGGGTTTCGGGTGTCTATTCGGGTTTCGGGTATCCGCAAGTTTGGTTTTGGGGACGGATTATCACTCGAATCGGTGTTTGATGTGGTTTTGGGTTTTGATTTCGGTTTTTGAGTTCTATACAGAGACTTCACCCGATTCGAATCCACTCCGTTGCCATCCTTAGTCGAAACTCACGATGACTATTTCATGCAAAGGCTAGATGTTGTAGGTCTACTTGGTGCCACTGCATTGCAGAAGGTGGTGGGTGCAATCCGTATACTTGCATATGATGTACCAGCTGATTCAATGGATGAGGTAGCAGGCAGAAAGCACAATGATTGAGGCCTTCAAGCATTTCGTTACAGCTGTAGTAGATGTCTTTAGAGATCAGTACTTGAGACCTCCAAATGTTGATGACACAATGAAGCTTTTTGCCTCAAATATAAGGAGATGATGGGCAAACATGTTGGGTTGCATAGATTGTATGTATCCTTGAAGTCGTGGCTTCTCAAGATTTGTGGATTTGGCACTCCTTTTTTGGACAACCGGGCTCAATCAACGACATCAATGTATTGCAACGATCACCGGTCTTCCAAAGGTTAAAATCTGGAACTTCTCCTCCTGTTGAGTACTTTGTGAATGGCGACAAATACACTATGGGGTACTACCTAGCTGATGACATTTATCCTTCATGGGCTACTTTTATGAAGAGTTTTCAAAACCCGCAAGGCAACAAAAAATTTCACTTCACACAAGCACAAGAATCTGTGAGGAAGGGTGTAGAGAGAGCATTTGGTGTTCTTCACTCTAGGTTTGCCATGGTGAGAGGACCTTGTAGGATATCGGGCAAGGAAACCACCGCTGCTATTATTTTGCACAACATGATCATAGAAGATGAGAAGGAGGCTGAGGAAGAGGATTTTGACTATGATCAAGATGGCGATGAGGTGTTGAGGCCGGAGGATTATCATCGCACCCACTTGTTTTGAGTGAGTTCTTGTGTATACATAATGAGATTCAAGACCGGACAATTTATAAGCAACTTCGTGATGATTTGATGAAACATCTGTGGGTACGTCATGGTGCATCCTAGTGAGATTTAGATTTGTTTGATTATACTGTTGTATGTGAATTTGTTTGATTATCTATGGTTGACCAAAGATGTCATCGTAATTTATTTGAACTTTGTAATATGCTACTTTGATTAATTATGTTTGAACTACGAGTTTTATTTGCGATTCAAATACTTTTGGTTAAATTTTAGAGGAGAAATGAAGATCATCGAGGGGCAATATATAAAATAGGTAGTCTATTTTAGGTAGTACTACTGGAGACGAGAGAAAAAAAT
Source organism: Sorghum bicolor (assembly GCF_000003195.3). Lineage (NCBI taxonomy): Eukaryota > Viridiplantae > Streptophyta > Magnoliopsida > Poales > Poaceae > Sorghum > Sorghum bicolor. The sequence goes on along the minus strand of NC_012876.2, from coordinate 2,739,386 downwards.
AAGTGACTATTTAAACAGAGAAATAAGCTCTTTGCCCAAGACATTTAGAAGATGAAATGATAAAAAACAAAAACCACTGCACCTCGCAATTAGTTATCACTAACGCTATCCATATTCACCAAACTAAACCAGCTACTCTTGTTATCATCACACCCACCCCCTAAAATACTCTTAGATAAACCTCCGCTTCACTTCGTTTGATACTTTGGGGTTGTTTGAAAGAGTTCTAGCTTCAATTTTTTTCCCAAAGAGAATCATTCACTACTACGTAAAATCTTTTCCAAGACGGACATTTTGGATTAACTGAGGCGGGCAACGAAAACGCCTCGAATGAAAGGTCACTGTAAATGAGGTATTTTCTGAGGCATTTTGCTGCCCGCCACGGTTAATTTGACAAAAAATATAAAAAAAATCCATGGACAGGCTCGGCGAGCCCATCCACGGGCCCGCCGAGCCCATCCATGATTCATCGCTCGCAGGTGCCTGCAACTAGCCGCCGAATCCACCGTGGATGACGCCACTGGATCTGCGCCCCTCATCTCCTCCCCACCGGACACCATCAGCGCCCTCCTCCCCATCTCACTGGATGCGCCGCCGGAGGGGTCCTGCCCACTGGATCCTGGCCGAACACGCCGCTAGGGCGCTCGAGGGCCATGGGGAGGGCGCCGTGCTCGAGCTCGCTAGGCTGTCGTGCCGCCGAGCCACCAGGTCGTCGCGTCGCGTCGTGTCGCAGCCGAGCCGCCGCGTCATCGTGCCGTGTCGTGTCGCAGTTGGACCGCCGCGTCGCCAGGCCACCAGCTCGCCGCGCCCACTGTTGTTGAGAGAGAGGGAGGCCCCGACGAGAGGGGAGAGGGGATGATTGCTCTTCTGCGAAGGGGCTGCCGGTGGGAGGGGAGGGGGTGCTTGGGTGGGAGAGACTCGGGTGGGGAGGGCAGGGATAGGGGAGTGGGTGCTCGGGGTGCTACGAATGGGAGAGGCACGACTCTGGGTCCTGAGGAGAGGAAGAGGATGTGAAATGAGTGACTGCAACCCTAAATTCATATATTTATATTGTAGATGGTTACCGGGCCTCGCATGGGCCAGTTGGGGCTCATTCTTTTTCGAGACGGGCCTTATAAAAGACGCATCGGTTAATATATTAACGGAGACGGTTGTGTTAGAAAAATCGCCTCGGTTAATAGACATTAACCAAGGCGGTTCTGTTATGTTGCCCGTCTCGGTTAATAGATTTTACGAGACGGTTATTTTTAACCGCTCCGGTTAATGAAAAATGACCGCCTCGGTTAATCCAGGCATTAACCGAAGCGGTTGAAAATGCTGCCCGCCTCGAAGGATGTTTTCAAAAGGTCGCGGTAAATATTTTTTTTGTAGTAGTGATTTCCAACCAGACAAATACTCGGAATAACAACTAATTTCGGTAGAGATTAGAAAAAAAAAATCACTTCTCCATTTACTCTACGAACTCGAAGCTTTAAAAAACCTGCTAACATACCCAATTCTCATCGGCAATGAAATCACTCCATCCGTCCGACAAGGAGGAGGAGAGCAAGCCGAGGTCTCCGTGTCCTTGCCAGCTCCGTCGTGGCCTTGGCTCCATCCGACGTGGCGCCACACCCAGACACTTGGCTGGCCCAGTAGCCAGCCAGTCGAGACATCGCACCCGCGGGGGACCCAACCCAACCCAACCTGGCTCGACCGAGCGAGCCAATCGGTCGCATTGACGCAACGCCTGGACGCCTCCGCCCTCCGCCTGTCCGTCTCCCTCTCCCACTCTCCCTCCATTTCCTGCCCTGTGCGGCCTGTGCCCGCGGCCACCCCCGCACGGCGCACGCATCCACCACCACCATTTCCATTCCACCACCGCCTCCGATCCGGCCGGGACCCCCACGCCCCAGCCAGCCCCCAGGCGCCCGCCGAGGCTAGATCCGGCCCACGCGCCTCCCTCCCGTCCCGCTTCCCCCAATCCCGCCTAACCGCCGCCGTCGTCGGAGCGTGGGGGTGGGGGCGCCGAGAGGGCGGGAGGGGGCACCGCGGCCGCTTCCGCTCCCGCTCCCGAGAGGGGGGAGGTGGCAGCAGGCAAATGGCGCGGCGGGTGCGGCCGTCGCACCTGATTCTAGCGCTGGCGGCGGCCTACCTCCTCCTCATCTCCCTCAAGTTCCGCCGCGTGCTGGACCTGGCCGCCGCCGACCTCGCCGCGGGCGACCCCGCCGCCGCCGCCGCCTCCGCCTTCTCCTCGCCGTCCTCCTCCGACCACCTACCCTCCCCCACCTTCGTCTCCTCCTCCGACGACGACGCCACCTCCCCGTTCCCGGTCCGCCCCTTCTGGCACCGCTACGACCGCGTGTCCCTGCCCGACCTCGCGTCACGCAACCGCTCCGCGCTCGACCGCATGGCCGACGACGCCTGGGCGCTCGGCCTCACGGCTTGGGAGGACGCGGCCGCCTTCGCGGGGGACCCCTGGGCGCTGCTGGCCGCCGCCACCTCCCGCGCCTCCGACTCCGCCAAGTGCCCCTCCGCTGTCTCGCAGCGCGCGCGGGGCCGGGTCGTCTTCCTCCCCTGCGGCCTCGCGGCGGGCTCCTCCGTCACCGTCGTCGGCACCCCGCGCGCCGCGCACAGGGAGTACGTGCCGCAGCTCGCGAGGATGAGGCAGGGGGACGGCACCGTCATGGTGTCCCAGTTCGTGGTCGAGCTCCAGGGCCTGCGCGCCGTCGATGGCGAGGACCCGCCCAGGATACTCCACCTCAACCCCAGGCTCAGGGGGGATTGGAGCCAGCACCCTATCCTCGAGCACAACACCTGCTACAGGATGCAGTGGGGCGCCGCGCAGCGCTGTGATGGCACACCACCCGGCGACAACGACGACAAAGGTCCTCGGTCTCTTGTTGCTTCATTCTTAGTATTACTTATTCTTCTTCGGCAATTCTATTATATGTTTTAGTAAGAGTAACTTGGAGTCAATACCAGCAGCCCATTTTAGGATGATTTGATAGGCACACCTAGTGCCATGTTTCTGTTTGAAATACCACTAGATGGTTTGCAATGACTTCTGTTCAACTAAAGCAACAGCTTCTTACTGACAGAATTGGTAGTACTCACTGGGAATTCGAAGTCACAGTTTTGTTACAATTGCCCCTTTCCCTGAAATTAGCTCCTACTGAGATAACATTTATGGGCTGTGGCTACTACGGATGGTCTCAATGCATAGCAGTAGATAGCAAACTATCAACAATTCTCTGCACGTTCACATCTTTGCAATTTTTACCTCATGTTCCTGTTACATAATTGTTAGATAACTGTCTTCTGTTATAACTGTTACAGTTGTTACATAATTGTTAGACCGAATGGCCACCAACTTCAAATTGTCATAGCCTTTATCACTTATAACATTCCCTTCCTCTGTCCAGAAAAAAAAAACACAAAAAGTGCTCCCTCTGTTGTTTATTTTGTGACACTAGCATATTTGGCTGAAACCTACAATTTCATTTTCCGCCCCCAACAGTTGATGGATTCCCCAAATGTGAGAAATGGATACGCAATGACATTGTTGACACCAAGGAGTCGAAGACAACTTCATGGTTGAAGAGATTCATAGGGCGTGCAAAGAAACCTGCAATAACATGGCCATTCCCCTTTGTAGAGGAGAGGCTATTTGTTTTGACTATACAAGCTGGAGTTGAAGGTTTCCACATTTACGTTGGTGGTCGACATGTGACATCTTTTCCTTATCGACCAGTATGTTCTTAAGACATGTTTATCCGCTGTTCCTTTTAAAATTTATTTTTGTTATGATATCTAGAGTAGACACTTAGGGGCACCAGGTGATTATTTTCAGGGGTTCACTCTTGAAGATGCAACGGGATTATTTGTTAAGGGTGATGTAGATGTACATTCAGTTTACGCCACTGCTCTTCCTATGTCCCATCCTAGTTTTTCTCTTCGACAAGTCCTTGAGATGTCAGAAAAGTGGAGGTCTCGGCCACTACCAAAAGGTCCTGTTTCCCTTTTCATTGGAATATTGTCTGCATCAAATCACTTCGCTGAGCGCATGGCTGTGAGAAAAACATGGATGCAGACTCCAGAAATTAAGTCTTCTGAAGCAGTGGCTCGATTCTTTGTTGCCCTGGTAAGCAAATTAGCCATCCAAATAGATAGTATTTGTATGTAAACATTTTAGTCCTGGCATGCTAACACAAATTCAAGTTGTCGATATTTATGCTTAAGTATACACCTAAATACCGTTAACGATTAGTCATGCCTTATGAAGGTGCGGTAGCCCTGTTATTTCTGGATGTGATTTGTGCTAGATCAAAATGCATCCTCAGGTCTATGCAGTATAACTTGCAATCTGTATTTAATTCTATGCCTAGTAAAATGCACATGGCATGTAGCGTTGAAAGTACATATTATCAATTGTATGACTGCAACAGCTTGGTGTGAGAATTGAGAAATTGCATAAATGTTGAGGACTCAGGACTGTCTCTGCCACCCACCCACTTTTAATCACCATGCTTCAAATGCAATCATCTTAAAACTTAAATTTTGTGGTATAGCTACTTGTCTACTCGCCAGTTTTCCATCCTTACTGCCTCACCATTTATTGTACTTTGTGAAATATCAAACTGACTATCATCATCTGGTGTCAAATTCTCAGTTTTTTAATGAAAATTTGTGTACTCCAAGCCAATGGTTGGAAATATTACTGGCTTACCTTTTGCTTAGAGAAAATATAAATGTGCTTTAGGGAATAATAAATGCTATTTGCTTCTTCATGATAAAATTGTGTTTGCAGAATTCAAGGAAAGAGGTCAATGTAATGCTGAAGAAAGAAGCAGAATACTTTGGAGACATTGTCATTTTGCCATTTATAGATCGCTATGAGCTGGTTGTTCTTAAGACAATTGCTATCTGTGAGTATGGGGTAAGACACTTTGTGCCATTATCATGCTAAGTTGCTGTTTCACTTCTTGCATTTGTATTGTTTGTCAATGTTAACTAAAGCGAACTTGCAATGGCTTATAAACTGTTTCTATCTATGCTCAATAATTGTTACTGTTTTGACAAGTTACTTGTAGGAGAAGTTAAGCCCTCGAAGGCTCTAACATAGGCTAATGGACTATGCAAATCATGAAAGTCACTAGAACTTTTAGTTGCCATCCAAAACCTGTCAGTCAATAATAAGCACCCTGTATCAACTAATCACAAACATGATGTCTGTTGCTCTTTATGACCTTACAGGTCCAGAACTTGACTGCTGCAAACATCATGAAATGCGACGATGATACATTTGTGAGAGTAGATATGGTTCTGAGACACATCAAGTTGAATAATAATGGTGACAAACCATTATATATGGGGAACCTTAACCTCTTGCATAGACCACTGAGAACTGGAAAATGGGCAGTTACAGGCGAGGTAATCTCCTCATTTCACTGCAGGAGTTTCCAACATTGGCAACATATGCCCCTCATTTCCTACTAAAGTTCATCTGTGTAGATTGTGGCCCATCTTTTGTCACCATCACATACCTTGTTTTCTTCATTTTCTGTCCTGACTCCTATCAATAAATTACCACAGGAGTGGCCTGAGGATATCTACCCACCATATGCAAATGGACCAGGCTATGTGATTTCCGGTGACATAGCAAAATTCATCGTGTCACAGCATGCCAATCAGAGTTTAAGAGTGAGTTTGTGCTGGTTCCTTCTCCAGATTACTTTTCACCTAAACTTGAATTGCTGATGTACAAATCGGTCTGTCTTGCAGCTGTTTAAGATGGAAGATGTAAGTATGGGTCTATGGGTTGAGAAATTCAATGCAACAAAGCCTGTCCAATATTCCCACAGCTGGAACTTCTGCCAGTATGGTTGCGTGTTCAACTACTACACAGCCCACTATCAGTCACCTAGGCAGATGCTGTGCTTGTGGGATAAGTTGATCCGTGGTCAGCCATCCTGCTGTAACTACAGATAGCTAAGCGAAGCGAAGGATTGCTGGACTTTGTCCTCTCTTCATCATACCCCAGCCATGTTTAGTTTGGTTGGCTGGTATTCTCCTTTTTGATCCGATCACCGGATCGACATCGATAGTGTAGGTGTTGTTGCTCCTCCATTGCTGGCTCAATATGAGCTAAATGAATGGGTGTGCGTTAGAAAGATTTAGGAAGCTCCAACCAGTTGGTTAGTGTTTTTACACGATCTTTATTGGTCCAACTGTGGCGTTGGCGTCCTTGTTCTTGTAATTGATCCAATTTTGATGTAGTAGGCCAGATTAGAATGTCCAGATCAGATGTACGTCTTCGTTCTTCTCTTATACAAGTTATAACTAGACAAAATGTTTCCTGCTCTTTGCAGTCTCCTGATTGCTTTATTTCAGCCACTTTGTCTTGACTTTAGTTTAAAAATCTTATGGCAGGATCGGGAAACAAAATTTTCGTTGTAATCAGCTAAGCATACATATTCTTTTGATGGAAAATTTCCAGGAATGTCACATGAAACAGTTTGTTTCTTACAGGATCTTGGGGGAAAAAAAAGGAAATAATGCTTCGCATACTACTAGTCATCTAAAAAAGATGTAATTCTGGGTTTTGATTGAGTCAAACTTTCTTGACTTTAGCTAAATTTACAGTGAATATTATTACAATTTATGGCTCTAAATTCATAAACTATAAAAGTGTATCACGTCTTGAATCTAATTATAATTAATATTTGGTACAATAAGTAATATTGCTTTTTGATATATTTGGTTAAAGTAGAGATAGATTGAATTGGTAGAAAGCTAGAATTGCGTCCTTGTATTTTTTTTATTACCTCAACCTTCAAATACAAGTTGTTGTATCTGAATTCACACCCTAACTTACACACAGGGATGAAAATGGTACGGATATTTTCCGAACGTATTCGAGACCGAATTCGTTTAAAGGGGTTCATATCTGTCCGTATCCGAGTCTGAATATTCAACATCCGATACCGTATCCGAATACTTAAATCGTATATTTATGATGTCGACATATAATCCTATCTTATCCGACACATGGTTGACATTATCCGTATTCGAATCCGAATCCGACCAGAAATATAAAAACAAATATGATATCCATCCGTATCCGATCCGTTTTCATCCCTAAGTCACACCACACACGCACACACTAGACTATCATTTTTGAAACATTGAAATGACCTTGTTTAGTTCCCAAAAATTTTGCAAAATTTTTGCAATTTCCCATCACATCGAATCTTTAGACGTATGCATGGAGTATTAAATATAGATAAAATAAAAACTAATTGCACAGTTTGGTCGGAATTGACGAGACGAATCTTTTGAGCCTAATTAGTCCATAATTGGACAATATTTGTCAAATACAAAAGAAAATGTTACTATTCCTATTTTGCAATTTTTTTTGAAACTAAACAAGGCCCAGTTCCGAGACTATCATTTTTGAAACATTGAAATGACACTCTCAAAATAGAAGTCATTATACAGGCATCTCGTAACTTCGGACGGAGAGAGTATTTACAAAGACACCGACAGTTATGCAATTGGAATTTGCCATTTGTTGGAGTTTACCAAGTTCCTAAATGTTTTGCCAAAGAAAAAATAAGTTCATCTCCAAGTGTTTGGCATTTTTGACTTAGCATTTCCCAAAATAGCGGACCCAACTATTTTTGTCCGGAAATCTTTCATCTTCGCGGGAAATTCTCTCGCGCGTCGTGCGGGCGCTTTCTTTTTCGCGCGCAATTCCTTCACCCGTCACGCGCAATTCCTTCGCCTGTCGCCGCCAATTCTCTCGCGCGTCGCACGGCCGTGTTCATCCCGCAAGTCCATGTCGCCGCTTGGTCCAGGTCATCGAGATCCGATCGAGACAACAATCCTAGGGTGCACCGCGGCATCCAGGTCCCAAGGCTTCCTAGCCTCGCGTCGCTGCAACAAAACGAGGTGGCGATGGATCTCCTAGCTAGCGTAGCGTCGCGTGAAGGAAGGAGAGGAGGCGGCGATGGATCTCCTAGCCTCGCGTCGCTGCAAGAAAAGGAGGCGGCGATGGATCTCCTTCATCCCCGCGCGAAGAAAGGAGGCAACGCGCGGGGGAAAGAAAAGAGTCGTGCGCCGGGAGGAGTCGTCTCGCGGGAAACTACCGTGACGTGGGGACTACGGGCACGACAAGGAGTCCAAGATTCTCAGAATATCAAAATTGCCAAGCCATTGTGTCTATGTAAAAAATGTCAAATTTGATCCATCAAATGCTAAGTTTGCCAAAATGCATAAGTTAAATGCAAAACTGTTGGAGAGTAATTTTTAAAGTTTTTGATAAATTTCAAGAATGCAAAATCTAATTGCATAACTTTTGGAGATGCTCTAAAACGGTTATAGAGAGAGATGAACTGCCTCATCACAATATAAGATGATTTCGAACTCTTTGTAGGCAAGCAATGATGAAGTGATTTGAATAATTTGATCTCTCTGAATGTCGTGTAGTTAAATGAAAGCAATTAATTAAGCAAATATAGTTTTGAAATATTGACGGCGCCATTCGTTAGCGTCAGACAGACAAAACCCGTCTCAGGGCTCGCTGGAGCCCTGCCAACGGCGGTTGGCGGCAATGGCCGCGCTGCGGTTACCAAGAGCTCCGGCCATGGCCGCCCTGGCCGGCGCGGGCGTTCCGTACCGTATCCCATGCCAGCAGCATCTCCTGCCCCCGCCGGTTCGGGCCCTCCCCAACAGGGCCCACCTCAACGCTCTGCTCACCTCCTACGGCCGCCGCGGCCGCATCCAGGACGCGCAGCAGCTGTTCGACCGGATGCCCCACCGCGACGTCATCTCCTGGACGGCGCTCCTCACCGCCTACGCCGACGTCGGCAACCTCGCCTCCGCGCGCTTCGTCTTCGACGACATGCCCCTCCGCAACGCCGCCTCCTGGAACGCGCTGGTCTCCCTCTACCTCCGCGCGGGGCGGCCCGCGGCTGCGCACGCGCTCTTCTGCAAGGCGCCCGCCAAGAACGCCGTGTCCTACGGCGCCATCATAACGGGCCTCGCCAGGGCGGGCATGCTGCGGGAGGCACAGGCGGTGTATTGGGAGATGCCGCCGCGGTGGAGGGACCCCGTGGGGTCCAACGCGATGATTTGGGGGTACCTCAGGGGCGGGGAGCTTGGCATGGCGCTGAGGGTGTTCGACGGAATGGCGGCGAGGGACGTTATTTCTTGGAGTGCTATGGTTGATGGGCTATGCAAGTATGGGACTGTGTCCGAGGCCAGGAGGCTGTTTGAGGCAATGCCGGAGAGGAATGTGGTGTCCTGGACCTCGATGATCCGAGGATATGTGAAACACGGGATGTACAGAGATGGTCTCTTGCTGTTCCTGGACATGAGAAGGGAAGGTGTTCAGGTTAATATGATTACACTCTCGGTTGTGCTAGATGGTTGTGCTCAGGCCAGTCTTGTCGACGAAGGGAGCCAGGTTCACTGCTTGATGATAAGAATGGGGTTTGCAGAGGATATATTTTTGGGTGATTCGCTGATAATAATGTATTCTCGATTTGGCTCGATGGCTGATGCTAGAAGCCTTTTTTCTTTCATGAATCAGAAAGACATTGTATCGTGGAACTCATTGATCACTGGTTATGTTCAGAATGACATGATTGAAGATGCTCATGTGCTGTTCAAGTTGATGCCAGAGAAGGATGCTATTTCTTGGACATCAATGGTGGTTGGGTTTGCTAATAGGGGTTGGATGAGAGAGTCTGTTGAACTCTTTGAGCAAATGCCTGTAAAAGATGAGATTGCCTGGGCTGCAGTTATGTCTAGTCTTGTTGCAAATGGAAACTATGTGAGTGCGGTGCGTTGGTTTTGTCAGATGTCACAAGAAGGATGCAGACCTAATACTGTTGCTTTTAGTTGTTTGCTGAGTGCTTTGGCTAGCCTGGCTATGCTGAACCAGGGATTGCAAGCTCATGCTTATGCAGTCAACATGGGATGGATATTTGACTCAGCTGTTCATGCTTCTTTGGTGACAATGTATGCGAAATGTGGTAGGTTGGCTGAGGCTCATCGTGTTTTCTCATGCATTAGCCATCCAAGCCTTATTGCCACTAATTCTATGATTACAGCATTTGCACAACATGGCTTGGCTGAAGATGCGTTCAAACTTTTTAACAGAATGCAATATGATGGCCAAAGGCCTAACCATGTGACATTCTTGGGAATACTGACTGCATGTGCTCGAGCTGGTTTGGTTCAACATGGTTATAACTACTTTGAATCCATGAGATCAGTCTATGGTATTCAACCAAACCCTGACCACTACACATGCATGGTTGATCTTTTAGGTCGTGCAGGCTTCCTTAATGAAGCACTGGAAATGACTAATTCGATGCCCCAGAAAGATTATCCTGATGCATGGAAAGCTTTACTTAGCTCTAGTAGCCTCCACTCTAATCTTGATTTAGCAAAATTAGCAGCGCAGAGGCTTCTTGAGATAGATCCGTACGACGCAACAGCTTACACTGTCCTGTCAAACATGTTCTCCTCAGCAGGGATGAAGGAAGATGAAGAGATGGTAAAGGTTGCACAGTTGTCCAACATGGCTAGTAAGAGTCCTGGGTATAGCCTCATCATACAGGATAAGACTACAGAAAATAACTAACACAGAATGAGCACCTCCATTTACAGATAACTGGCATGTCATAAGACAGGGATATTGGATTCACAAAAAAACAATTCTAGTGCCAAGATTAGATGTCAATTTGTTGATGTATGTTAGTGCAGAATCAGTTTTAATACTTAAGAACTGAGAATGAGGAATATCTGGTAAGATGATTAGTGATTTGAAGAATACAGAGCCAGGTGGTCTGGATCAAATTTTGGTTAGTCTTTCCTCTTATATCACTGTTTTCAGGATGGAATTTTCAGTACTGCAACTGATGTTGTATTTGATTAATGGGAATGTTTTTTTTTTATCCCTGTAAAGGTAGTTTTGGCAGATGTAAACCTTATCCCCATAGTAGAGTATGGTGCCATATAATCCTGATGTCAATTGCAACATTGTTTTCACTGTTTTCAGGATAGAATTTTCAGTAATGCAACTGATTAATGGCAGATCATTACAATCCTGATGTTAATTGCACCTTTTTCAGAGACTGGAGAGTTGATGATACTTCTGCAAATATTTCATCTGCTACTATGACTTGTTGAACAACAAGAAAATCGTTGACTGCTGCGTGCTTTCAGGAATATTTCGTGCATGATCCATTCTCCTCATCAATGATAGAGAAGAGTCACTGAGTGAGGTAATCTTTATGCGCATTCATTCATTTTGATGAGACAACCATACCAAGGTGAATTGGGTGACCACTAGGCTTTTCTTTTAGCAATAGAAGCTTCCAAGTAATTCATGGAGGTCTGGATGTTCTCCTCAAGAAAAATAGGTATTCTGTGCCTTTGTTATAGATGTGGCAGGTGGAGTAGGACTATGGTAAACAAGGTTTTTCTTTTTTTTTTTTGGTTGAGCAAATTGCAGATTAGTGGGGAAAAGAGCCTAATTATGGAAACACAACATCAGCTTGCTCTTTGAATAAATGGTCATGTTTCATGAGCTTTCTTATTCTAGTCCTCTTCTATTTTTTTTCTTAGCATTTTTCCAGTGATCTACAGTCTACTTGTGCCAGTCATGTCAAGATCATGACAGATTTTATATGCATGGTGGTAGGTGAGATGCTTAACCATACACATCAACACAAGAATCATGACCAATCCAATACTGTAACCAATTCGCTTCAACCCCAGTCGCTCAATTTACTTTGTACTTATACCAGGAAGCTTGACACATCCCATAAATAGGCCGACATTTGCAACTCAACTTTAGCTGCCATCTGTTTCTGAACCATGGATCCATTTGTTCTCTCCATCCTCATATGCTCATGGATCTTTGTTGTAGTGTACTGGAGAAGGCTGAATAGCATGAGGCTAAGGCTTCCACCTGGACCTCCAACATGGCCAATCTTTGGCAATCTTCTCCAGTTGAGCCCGCTTCCCCACAAAGACTTTGCCCGATTTTGCACCAAATATGGCCCTCTTGTCTATCTTCGCCTAGGAACCATCGATGCCATCACCACTGATGATCCTGAAGTCATCCGTGAAATACTCATCCGGCAAGATGAGGTCTTTGCTTCACGGCCTCGGACACTGGCTGCTGTCCATCTTGCCTATGGGTGTGGCGATGTGGCTCTAGCTCCGCTGGGGCCTAACTGGAAAAGGATGAGGAGAGTTTGTATGGAGCACTTGCTGACGACCAAGCGGCTCGAGTCTTTTGCTGCTCACCGAGCTCAAGAGGCTGAGCACCTCTGTCAGTTTGTATGGGCTAAATCTCACTCTGGGAAGCCCGTGAACCTCAGAGAGGTTCTTGGTGCCTTCTCTATGAACAACGTCACGAGGATGCTGCTAGGGAAGCAGTACTTTGGGATCCAGTCCGCAGGCCCTGGCGAAGCGATGGAGTTCATGCACATCACCCATGAGCTGTTCTTCCTGCTCGGCCTGATCTATCTTGGGGACTACCTGCCAGCTTGGAGGTGGGTCGACCCGTATGGGTGCGAGAAGAAGATGAGGGACGTCGAGAAGAAGGTGGACGACTTCCACCAGAAGATAATTGATGAACACAGGAGAGCCAGGGAGGCCAAGAAGACTCGGCGTTCCTCCCTTGATGACGACGACGGCAAAGAAGACATGGACTTCGTCGATGTGCTGCTATCTTTGCCTGGTGAGAACGGCAAGGAGCACATGGACGACATGGAGATCAAAGCGTTGATGCAGGTAATTCATTTTTGTTGAAGCTAGTTAATTATGAGTAATGTTTTTTTTCTTCTCCTTTTAATCAATTGAAAACTGAAGCCTTCACATGCATGTATGCGTGTTCATCATCACAAAACTAACGCAGGACATGATTGCTGCTGCTACGGACACTTCATCGGTGACCAACGAGTGGGTGATGGCAGAGGTGATCAAGAACCCACGCGTGCTCCGGCGTGTCCAGGAGGAGCTTGACGCGGTGATCGGGCGCGACCGGATGGTGGCGGAGTCGGACCTCACCCACCTCCCCTACCTCCGGTGCGTGGTCCGGGAGTCGTTCCGGATGCACCCGGCGGGGCCGTTCCTGATCCCGCACGAGTCCCTGAAGCCGACGACGATCATGGGGTACCACGTCCCGGCGCGCACGCGGGTGTTCATCAACACGCACGCGCTCGGCCGGAACCCTCGCGTGTGGGACGACGTCGACGCGTTCCGGCCGGAGCGGCACCTGCCGGCGGAGGAGGGGGCGCGGGTGGAGATCAGCCACCTGCCGGACTTCAAGATCCTGCCGTTCAGCGCCGGGAAGCGCAAGTGCCCCGGCGCGCCGCTGGGCGTGGCGCTGGTGCTCATGGCGCTCGCCAGGCTCTTCCACTGCTTCGACTGGTCCCCGCCCGACGGCCTCCGCCCCGAGGACGTCGACACCCAGGAGGTGTACGGGATGACCATGCCCAAGGCCACGCCGCTCGTCGCCGTCGCCACGCCACGCCTGCCGCCGCACTTGTACGGCGGCGGCTCGGCTTCTTAATTATTAGTTTGACGCACGCTGCCCTGCCAGTCCCAGTCGTGGCGGCAAGCAAACTAAATCCATGGTGATCGGTGCATCTTTGGTCGTCGCGCGCCATGGTTAAGGCTAACTGGCGTGTGACAGAGAAAGAAGCAGCGAGACGATCCTGTAGCTATTACTACACGCATGATGTTCCATATCAAACGATGAATGAAATTAATGAACTTCTCTGGTTTGAATTATTCCATTTCAGATATATTTAGATGTTCAATTTACATTATTTAGTGAAAAGCCATGTAGCACATAACACTAATGATCCAATGAGCTAGCTGGCGACGAAGCAAGCATGGAACTGTTGCAATGGCTGACGTGGCGTTCATGCACGGCATGGCCAAAAAAAAACCCCCTATCCATCTGCCATTTTTGGCGTACGTACCAATGCATCACCCAGCCCAAAGCAGCCATTACGAGCAACATCATCACCAGCAAGAAGCTGAACCGCTTCGCCGACCCAGAGACCCCTATAAAACTCCATGATCGCAGGCAGCTCACGTACAGCAGCAAGAACAAGAGCAGCAGCAAAGTTAGGGAGAGAGATTGATGATGATGAAGAAGGGCGGCGCCGGAATAATGGTGGCGGTGGCGGTGGCGTTGGTCGTCCTGGTAGCGGCGGCGTCGTCGTCGGTGGCGAGGGCGGACGTGAGCTGCGCGGACGTGGACGCGAACCTGCGGGCCTGCGTCGGGTACGTGACGGGCAAGGAGGCGGCCCCGGGCGGCGAGTGCTGCGCCGGCGTGAGGCGGATCAGGGGCATGCCGTCCGGCACGGCGGAGCGGCGGCAGGCGTGCGAGTGCGTCAAGCAGGCGGCGGCGGGGTACCAGCCGCTCAACGCCGACGCCATCCGCGACCTCCCCAAGCAGTGCGGCGCGCCGCTGCCGTTCCCGCTCACCCTCAACTTCGACTGCACCACGTGCGTATATATATATATATATATATATATATATATATATATATATATATATATATATATATATATATATATATATATATATATATATATACACGAAATTAACCTCATTACTCCTAGCAGCGTGCTAGCATATATACCACCATAGGTCTTGTTTACTTCCCAAAAAATTTTGCAAAATTTTTCAGATTTCCCATCACATCGAATCTTTAGACGCATGCATAGAGTATTAAATATAGACAAAAATAAAAACTAATTATATAGTTTCGTCGGAATTGATGAGATGAATCTTTTGAGCCTAGTTAGTCCATGATTAGATAATATTTGTCACAAACAAACGAAAGTGCTACAGTACCTGTTTTGCAAAAATTTTTGGAACTAAACAAGGCCATAGTATATATGATACTATGTTATACTGGTTTTTTTTTTTTGATGAAACTATGTTATACTGATTAATGCTATCTTACTTTTGGTTTCTGACTTTTCCTGACGCAGAATTCCATGAATTACCACATGAATGCAGAGGAGTCATCCTGAAAATGGAGAAAAATAAAGAGAGGGGAAGTACAAATAAGACATGTTCATTCGAAATGAACTAGCTACTCTTGTAAACGCCTCTAGTGTAATAAAGAGAGGGAAGTACAAATAAGACATGTGCAAGCAGCTTTTTATCCAAGTGAACTGTGCGTTGCTCTTGTAAACGTCTCTAGCTATTTCTAATAAGGGTCTAGGTGTGCGAGCCTTAATTAGCAGCCTGGGAATGGAAACATGCATGGCTGTTAAGGTGCGAGCTGATCTTTTTTTATATATCTAATAATATAATGTATCAAAAGAAGAAAAAGAACACATAAACACCTGAGGAGATCCGAGAAGAAGATCGAGAAGAAGAAAAAGGAACGCCCTAAAGCCCCGGAAGCCATCCGGCACAATCTAACTACTTGATCGAGGATTGATACTTCGATATATTTAAAAAATGATGAAAAGTCTCACATATAATAAACTTTGGTTAAACTTAAAGTTCAACTTAAGATAACTCTCTAAAAGTTACTTTATATTTAGGGACATAGGGAGTAGATATTACATTCTTCATTCCTAAATATAATGAAAAAGTCGCACTCGTACCATTTTGAAGTTTGTCTCAAAGAAATTTATTTGTCTGCAGTAACCAATTTTTTAGTATTCATTTATTTGTCTCCCCCCTTAAGGCTCTATTTCCAGCCCATGCTGCTCTCTCTCCGTTTTAAATTATTAATTATTACTCAATATTAGTTATTCTTTAGGTCCTAGAAGATAATTAAATGCTAGACATGTTTGTGACTATGAAGTGTGAGCCACATGGATAACTTAGTCTTCATTAAGTTAGATTTCTTTACCAAACTATATTATCAAAGATACATAAAACTTCTCTCTCCTTATTACTTCCCTGTTCAGAAATGGTAATCGTATTTGACTAGAGAAAAAGTCATACAAAGTAGATTTGACCCTTAATTTCTCTTGTACATGTAGTTAACTGCTAAAAGAATCAATATCTTCTCAAAGGCTCTTTGAACGCAAAATCTATTGTGTAAGTTTTGTGCTTTAAACTTGCATGTAGTTTAGCTAATTCTTAGTTAATTAAAATCTATAAAGTTTGACATGTTCTCTGATGAATATGATTATCATTATTTTTTGGATGGAAGGAAGGAGTAGTTTTACTACCATGCTATGCTAGCAAAACTCCTATTGTGGCAGACCATTGATACATATTACCTACAGGGATTCACCTAGTTCCTTATATGGACAGTTAATTGTGGTATCCAAACACCATGCCTAAACAAAAAGGTGACTACTGTCATTTCACAAAATAATGATATGTTAAAAAAAAGGGAAAATAATGATAATTGTCTCCCTCCCCAAGTCCCCCATAGAGTTACACGTATACTTTGTTTTTGGGACAGAGCAAGCAATGATAACCGTGTGCTCTATAATGTGATGAAACCTGTAGTTTGAGTACCACATGAACCCTACTACTCTACATCCAAAAATATCGATTTTGTGTGGAGATATGACATGATCCACAAATATTATATCGAATGACTTTAATTTGTGTTTCGTCAATGGGTGTGTACGGTTTTGGCCGTTGTACCACCTGAGGCCTTGTTTGTTTCATCCGGAAACCAAGGGGATTGGAGGGGCTTTAATTAATCCTCTACAAGTCAAAATCATTCTCAATCTCCTCTAATCCTCTCCAAACCCCTTATGTGTTGGACGCCCGGAGTTGTGGACAACTTATGTTGCTTTTAGATCTCTAATTGTTGGTCTGTATCTGTATATGAGTATGTGGCTCCGTGTGATTTATGAATCTCTGTGAACTTTTAGTAATTTTTGAACCTTGCTACTACATTTATGCATGGGTGAATATGTAAACCTTGCAAAATTTATGTAATTAATGTAGTAGTAAGATGTTGCAGTAGTTGTAGTATCATTTTATTGATGTTGCAGTACATATATTTTTGATGTTGCAATAGATTTTTTTTGTTGTTGCATCTTATTCGATGTTGCAGTCGATGTTTTCAATGTCGCAATAGATATTTTTGAAAAGAGGCAAAGTCTCTGCTTTTAAGAAAGCAGTGCATACAAAGTTGGGGAACCATCAGTTCCACCGACACAAAACATCCACTACTAGGAGCACTAGTTTCTTAGATGCAAACAAAAGAAAAAACACCAAAAGCTAATCCAGCCACTAGATTTCATAAACATCAGTAGAGCTGAACACCATGGGTTTGAAGTTTCCAATCCATATCAGAATATTGTATTTCACTTGCTTGACACGATCCCGATCGGCTTCCTTAAGAAGAATACTCCATTTCTGCATAAACATTACATCAGAGTATATGATGTTAGAAGAAGACTTTGGAAACTCATGCTAGATAGCCATCTTGTTTCTGTTGGTCCAGATGGCCCAAGAGAAACCTACAAAAACAAACAGAATCAACCTAGTAGACAAAGGCCCCTTGCCTTGAAGCCAAGATTCAGAGAAATCCTTAAGAGAAGTCGGAAAATTGTCCCACTTAAAGATTTCATGGAGAAAACCCTAGATCATCCTAGCGACACAACAACAAAAAAAGATATGGTTTGTAGATTCACCACCATTCCCCAGACAGCAAGATTCACCACCTCTCCAACCCATCTTAACTAAGCTAACAACACAATGTAATTTGTTATTGAACATTTGCCATAGAAAAAAATTAATTTTCAAAAGAATCCTACACTTCCGGATGTATCCAGCCACCCTACTGGACGTACGTCCATCAGTTAAAAACTTATATAGGGATTTAGTAGAGAAGCTACCTTTTCTTTCCAGGGCCCATGTAACCACATATGAATTATCCTCATCTAATGTAATCCCATTAAGCTCTCCCTTGAGCATAGACCATCTCTCAAAAATCTTGCATAGATGAAGCTCTTTTAAAATCCACCCACCAATCTTCTTCTACCCAGCAATCTGACACAGTTACCTCACGATCTTTAGTTAGATTGAATAGATCCTCAAAAGCTACTTTTAAAGGGACATTCAGCAACTAGCAATCCTCCCCAAACCTACAGTTTAGTCCATTTCTTACCCTAAAGAGTGCCCCCCACTTGAAAAGATGTTTAACTTTGTGAAGGCCCTACCAAAACTAAGAGCTCCCCTTCCTTGGGGTAGAAAAAAAATTACATCCATTTAGGTATTTGGTTTTGATGAGTTTGAACCATAACTCGTTAGGCTCCTGAAAGATTTTCTAGATCCATTTCACCAGTAAACAATCATTCATTATTCTAGTATTAATTATCCTAGATAAAACCCTATGTAGATCCTCAAATATTGCACAAATTTCCTTCTTGAGAGATTCCTAGAAAGTCCTAAAGAATGAAACTCCAAAACCATTTGGTCCAGGAGCAGAATTTAATCTTCATCTCCATGATGACAACTTAAATTTCCTTCATTTTCAGTTTTCTCACCAAGTAATTGTTATCAGCCTCGGAAAAAAAATGATGTGGCCAAAATTGGAGTCTAGAATCATTTGACAAGGCTGACTATCTTCTCCTACCATTAGCAAATTGATGAAAGAAATGAGTATTAGCATCCCCTTCTAGGATCCATTTCTGGCCTGACCTTTGTTTCCAATAATTTTTTTCTAGCCTAATAAAACTCTCCAATTCATCTTCTAATCCTATTCTTTCATTCCATTCCTACATAGAAAGAAGTCTATTTTTTCAGCAATGATGTCTAACTCGTGTATCCTCTTGATAATACAATCCTTATTAGCCCTTTGAACACCTTTCCATTTTAGGTTCCATCGTCTAAGAAATTGTCTAAGTTTAAGCATGCACCCATGCCAAACATCCAAGGAATAATATGATGTCAAATAAGCATGCCTAATCCACTTCCATCTATCTTGAACCATATCACACAGTAGATATTTTTTCAATGTTGCCGTTTATATTTTTTATTTGTTGCATTAGATGTTTTTTGATGTTACAATAGCTTTTTTGTTTGCTGCAGTAGTTTCTTTGATGTTGTAGTGGATGTTTTTTAATGTTGCAATGGATATTTTTTTAGCGCTCGGATCGAATCAGCAAAGGGGTCTGAGCTAGGGTGTGTGAAGGTGTTGGGTGCCGGTGAGGTGCGAGGCGGGTGGATCTATGTACGTGGGGCCGGGACAGGTGGATTTGTGTGTGGGGGGGCAGGAGCGGGCGGATCTCTGTGTGTGGGAGCGAGACAAGCAGATCTGTGCGCATGGGGGCGAGAGTAGGGTGGATCTGTGCGTGGGGGGCGGGGCGAGGCGGGCGGATCTATGCGTGTGGGGGCAGAGCGGGTCCCTTGCATGGGAAGCAGAGGAAGAGCGGTCTCGACTTCTACTTCCTCCTTCATGCGGGGCGAACAGAAGCGTGATTTCTGTGCATAATGTATGAAGGCTCAGCGTCTGGATGCTATTATCCGTATCGAACGTCTGAGCGTTAATAGTTCTGAAATATTACACGTATTTTCTATCAACCTAGTTAAAGTTGAGAAAGAACACACGGGAGAAAGGACAGAACTAAGTTTTTATTAGTACATATTCAGCAAAAAAAGATAATGGGCCAAGCCCATTATACCCCAGCAGCTCACAGGCCGACTTACAGGCCCATCGAGCTAGTGTAGCCCATATTCTATGCCCGGCTATTGCCCATCAACCACCCGGTATGCTCCTACACATAAGCCATAATTGATTGACGCTACCGGTTCATTCATCAGCTCCATTGCTAGTGCCTTTCACTTAAGTACAAAATCTAGTCTAGCAGTGTCGTGGCTAGAATCTATTGTTGCCTTCAAACACAAGGCAAACGCATATGCGTGCGTGAAGCTCGAGTATGGCAGGGCCATGCGAGCCAAAGCCAAATAGCCAACAATGTCATCATGTGCAGTGACGCTGGCACCCAAACACCTTTTCAAAAAGGTAGCTCGACGACAGTGTTACGAGCCCAGCAGTAATTAAGTTAAGGACTTGTTTAGTTCTGTGGATGAAAAGTTTTTGATATTAACCTTTAGTTTGTATTTAATAATTATTGTTTAATCATATACTAATTAGATTTAAAAGATTTATCTTCTAAATTATAGATAAACTATATAATTAGTTTTTTTTATCTATATTTAATATTTTATATATATCATAAGATTTTATGTGATGGAGATTCTTAAAAAAAGTTTTAGATTTTGAATGTAACTAAAGGCTTTAACTGAACTGAACTCCTCTAATATGGCATTCTGTTCGTCGCACGGACAGCATCACCACCACAATCTGCCGTGATCTCTTGCTTATCAGTCGAATCTATTAGTCATTTCTCTCACAATAAATCAGTCAATAATATTATCAACCAAACAAACAAGGCTTTACGAGACTTAGTTAGAGACATATATGCTCACACCCTACCGCACAAATACGAACACACATTCACTTTTACTATGAGCACCTTCAAAGAACCGAGTTGGACCGATAAATCTTAACGCCTCGCTGTTGACAAGCATGTCGCATACCATTGAAAGAATAACGTCATTAAATCTTAAAAAATGCAAGCACCTATGTCAAGTCACCGAGCTGGATCGACAAACCTTGACGAAAGTCACCATGTTGTCAACATATATGTCGCCTATCACCGAAAGAATAGCGTCGTTAAATTTCTAAAAAAATGCAAGCATCTATGTCAAGTTAGGAATTTAAACTCGGATAGATAAGTTTCATCATAGGAAACTCAACCAGCTGAGCACTCACGTACTCCCTCCATCCCAAATTATAAGTCATTCTAAGAATCTTGGAAAGTCAAACAATCTCAAGTTTGACTAAACATATGTGATAAGATAATAACATTTATGATATCAAATAAATATCATCAGATTCTTTATTAACTATATTTTTATAGTATACCTATTTGATGTCATAAATCTTTTTAATTCTCTCTATAATTTTGGTCAAACTTGAGATGCTTTGACTCTCCAAGATTCTTGGAATGTCTTATAATTTGGAATGGAGGGAGTATTAAAATAGGTTAAGATACTTCAATTCATTATAGTATATGAATTAAAATTAATACGAACAAATTCAAACAAGACCCAACTTTTTTTAACGTTTTCTCCGCCAAAAAACACTGCCAAGTCTCGGCCCGACTTCACTCGGCAGTGGAGCCCGGGCTCGAACGGAGCCGGAGAGAAGCTCAAGGTGTCGGACGTTCCGCGACTGTACGGTTGCAAGTTTGCAACGTGCAAAAATGATTGATTGTTCGTATTCCACCTTCCATAAAAGATGTAACTATAAATGTTTAATGGAGTGAAATGATTTGAGATTTGATGAAAATTTATATAAAATATTTAATTTAATGTTTATGATACAAGATAATTATAGACTATATTTTTATAATAAATTTAGTTAGAGATATAAATGTTAACATTTTTTGCTCCAATTTTAATCGAAGTCAAGCTAATTTGATTTGTATAAATTTATAAAAAAATGAAGGGAAGACGATATTAACGAACAAAGCTTGTTCACTTGTTAAAAGTCATGGCGAAAAATACTGTTCACTGATTTGTTGTGAGAGAGAACACTGTTGAGTGACTGACAGATTCAGCAGATAAGCTGAAGCAAACAAAAAAAAATCTTTTTCACCACTGGTTAGTCCGAGAATATGTTTGGGATTTGAGGGTGAAATCAGCCTTCAATTCCTTTTCCAAAGCCTGTTTGCGCCACATCGAACTTTTGGTAGTGCCTAAGCTGGGGCGGCAAAAACTAAAACTAAGGTCAATTTTAAGAGAAGTTTTATAAAGTTTTATGTGCATTAAATATATTGACATGACATTATATTTATAAATAGAGATATGATACAAGTTTGATGAGAGTAGAGAAAGATTCAAAAAAATTAAACTCTTAAGTACTCCCTCCATATCAGAAGAAATAAAAAACGCTCACTTGCTTAAAAAAAGGATGTCCGCTGGTTTAGCTGGCTTTTGGACGCCGTTGGGCCTTGTTTAGTTCCAAAAAATTTTGCAAAATTTTTCAGATTTTTTGTCACATCAAATCTTTAGACATATGCATTGAGTATTAAATATAGATGAAAATAAAAACTAATTGCATAGTTTGGGCGAAATTGACGAGACGAATCTTTTAAGCTTAGTTAGTATATGATTGGACAATATTTGTCAAATACAAATAAAAATGCTTCTAAAATTTTTTGAACTAAAGAAGACCTTACTGCCACATGCACATGTGAGCCGCGGCAAGCACGATGCGTCGTCTCCGTTGCTTCAAGTAGCTGCCGTGGGATACGACTATAGGAGTTGCAGCACAACACCACTGCACCAGTTGGACTATGTTTGTTTTATGCATACAATACACCCGCAGTCTTATTTAATAGGGGTAAACAGAAAAAACTAATTTCTAATTAATGATATCTTGGTAACCACACGTATATCTTAAACGTCTTTTATTTCTGATATGGAGGGGTTACTATTTTTCCAAAACACTAAAAGTATTGGAAACAACTTCGTCTACCCTTTTTAAATTGTCGCCATTAATATACGTGCCACCAATTTGACTCCATTTATAGAAAATACGTGCAACATTGTATCTCTAAATAAATATGTTAAAAAACTAGATTTAAAGATCTTTCTAATAATACTAATTATATATTATAAATATTAATATTTTTTAATATATAATCGCCAGCAATTGTTTTTTAAAGCCGAGTAGGACCTGGAATTAACACGGAGGCTGGCCTAATGTTATCACAACCGCCTAACTAGGGCCTTGTTTAGTTCCTAGGAAATTTTGCAAAATTTTTTAAATTTTCTGCCACATCAAATCTTACGGCACATGCATGGAGCATTAAATATAGATAAAAGAAATAACTAATTACACAGTTCAGCAGTAATTTGCGAGACGAATCTTTTAAGTCTAGTTAATCTATAATTGAACAATATTTGTCAAATACAAACGAAAGTGCTACCGTGTGTGTTTTGCCAAATTTTTTGGAACTAAACAAGGCCTAGTATGGAAGGCTGTGGCGCAACAAGCTTGATAAAAGAACCAAACGACAATTTTACCAGGATCCGTGGTGTGGCCGATGATGACGGGTAACCAAAACCTCGCCCAATTCGCTGAACTGGTCCATGAGTAAAACAAGGAGACCTGTATTATGTATACATATACGGAAAAAAAAATGAAAAAGAAAAGACGCAAAGCAGCAGCCAACATTTGGTTAGTGGTCACAAAATCGCAAGCTGACCCGGTGACCGGTTGGCTGGTTGGGTGACATGCGAGACAAGCTGTGTGTGAGCCCCACTCGCCACAGGTCGCCTTCTACTGGTTCTACCTCCATGGACGGTTGCAGGCATGCAGCATGGTCCATGACTCTCCATGGCTGCCGTGCCGTGCCGCCTGTCAATGGACCAAACGGAGTACTGCTAGGGCTTGATTTAATGTGAAAAGATTTTGGTTTTCGCCACTGTAGCACTTTCGTTTGTATGTGGTAGATATCGTCTAATTATGGACTAACTAGGATCAAAAGATTCGTCTCGCGATTTACAAATAAACTGTGTAATTAGTTTTTATTTTCGTCTATATTTAATGTTTCATGCATGTGTCGAAAGATTCGATGTGACGGAGAATCTTGAAAACTTTATGGTCTTCGAGTTGAACTAATCAAGGCCCTGCACGGAGAATGGAGAGATCGGCCTTGTCCCCGAAAACTTTTCACCTATCCTATCTTTCGACACATGTAAAAGCATTAAATGTAAATAAAAATAAAAACTAAGTATACAGTTTAGTTATAAATCACGAAACGAATTTTTAACATCTAATTAGTCTATAATTATCTATAATTATTACAGTAACCAACATATACTAATTACAAATTAATGATATAGCGCCGGGCGCAGATTTCCGGAATTTGTTTTTAATTAATCTAGGTATGTTTAATATTTTAAATATGTGCCCACATATTCGATATGACATCTATTTTTTTCTAGCGAACTAAACAAAGCCTAAGGGCTTGTTTAGTTTTAAAATTTTTTATAAAATAAAATGAACACTGTAGCAATTTCGTTTGTATTTGATAAATATTGTTCAATTATGGACTAACTAATCTCACAAGATACGTCTTGTAAATTACAGGTAAACTGTGTAATTAATTATTTTTTTATCTATTTTTAATGCTTTCGTATATGTGCTGTAAGATTCGATACGATGGTCTCAAAAATTTTGCTAAATATTTTGGGAGCTAAAGAAGGCCTAAGGTCTTGTTTAGTTGGCAAAAAATTTGGATTTCGAGTACTGTAGCACTTTCGTTTGTTTGTGCCAAATATTGTCCAATCATAGACTAATTAGGATCAAAAGATTCATCTCGCGATTTACATGCAAACTATGTAATTAATTTTTATTTTTATCTAAATTTAATACTCCATGCATGTGCCGCAAGATTCGATGTGACTGAGAATCTTGAAATTTTTGGAAACTAAACAACGCCTAAATAATAAAAAAAAGAAGGGTCCGAAGGGAGCACAGCGACAAAGTGGATTGGGCCCTGCTGGACGTGGACCCCACCACCAGCACCCCCCCTTCGCCTTCCATTCCGTCGTTCCCCCTTCTCTCCAGCCAGCTGCAACCCTTCCTTCCATTCCCCTGTCCTTACCCTCCGCGCCGCACCACGCCATAGAACAGAATGTTCTACTAGTTCTTGGATGCTCTCGCGCCCGCAACATTCCCTTCCCTTCCTTGTACGGCCCGCCCCCCCTTCCATAAACAAAGCCCCCGCGCCGCCTGCCTGCTTCTCTCCTCCCACTCGTCCCACGGTATCCGCCACGCCACGGGGTTTCTTGCCTCCAGCGCGCGGCGCGGGTCCGTCCGTCCGTCCGTCCGTCCCTCCCTCCCTCCCTTCTTCCTCGTTACACCTGACCAATAGTGGGTTTAGCGAGCGCGAGCGCCGTCAGTTGATTCCCCGCGTAAAGCTTGGATCTTGGCTCCTGGATTGCCGCAGGTGCCGGCGCCTGCGGCGGAGAGGCCGCGAGGGTGGTCTGAAAGGAGAGCGTCCTCTTCGGAGGGGCGGCGCGGTTCCGCCGCCGGTGTGGTGTGAACAGGCCCACCGATTTCTCTGTCCCGAGTTTCAGGTACGCGATTCTCTCTCTCTCTCTCTCTCTCTTTCTCTCCCCTTTTTCATTTCCAAATAAAAACCTCCCTAATTCCGGCGTGCGAATTCCTCAACATGTCCTGACCGATCCCCCTCTCCTGGATCAGAAAATCACTTCTCCGCAGATGTGCAACTTCGTCTGGCTCTTCCGCGTGCTCTGGCGCATCCTCAGCGTCGCCTTCTGAGCCTCCCACTCTCCACCCCGCGTGCTCTCCACTTCGCCGCGGCTGCTGGCCGTCGGCTCCTCGGACTGGACTGAGTGGGGGAAAAGTTTTCCGTCGGTGGGGTTTCCTGTAGACTTCGTTCCGTCCAAGCGCGTCGCGTGCGGTGCGGTGCGGTGCGGCGGAAAGCCGGGACGACGCTGCTGCCTGCTGCTGCTGCCTTTGGTCCGTCTCACACAAGGAACGCCCGCGTCCCGCGCGCCCATTGATGTAGTGTGGTGGTGTCCACTGTCCTGCGGGGTGGCCGCCGCCTTGGAGGTTGGGAATTGGAACCGGTTGCTGCTCCGTCCGGGACGATGGCCTGCCTCAAGCTGGGATCCAGGGCTGATGTGTTCCGGAAGCAAGGGCAGGAGTGGTACGCACTTTCCCCCCTGCCATGTTGCCTTGCCATGCCTAATCTGCACGGTCATTTGTTTATTTATTTATTTTTTACATATAACTGGCGTACTGATTGACTTGTTTGTGCAGTGCTTAATTGACTGATTTGCGCAATGTTTAATTGACTGATTTGCTGATACAGTTGTTTATTTATCATTACTATTATACCTACGACCACAATAGACCACTAGCATTTGTCTATGCGCCGAATCAAAGGTGCCATGCATGATACTAGAAGCTGCCGTACATCCACTGCCAAACCTCTTCTTCTTGGCTCCATCTGCGGCTCTGATTTTTAGTATATAGCCCATTTCTCTCGAATGGCTGGGATTCAATCAGAAAGTGGGAGCCAGCTATAAAAGATTGGAAACCTTATCTTTTGTTTTTTAGCTGCTACTGCTTTCTGGATAGTGGTAGAAAATACAACCTGTTGATGTGAAAATGCTAAGATTTCTGCTTCCATGCATTCTAGGCACGTCGCAATTCCATCTGTTGGTGGAGGCCAGCATTTCTTTTCTTTTGTACTGTTTTGGAACTTATTGAGGTGAAGGCAGTGGTGGCCTGGTGGGTACATAGAACGCCTATAGTGAGGGAATCTTGTCCTAGGTTTAGTATTTACAGCCGCGATATCCCCCCTTTTATTTGCAACAATTATTTCCGTTGACTTTGGGGACTTGTATTATGATCTCGCTTGTAAAGTGCCTCGCACATGGTGAGCACTAAATGGACCGAAATTTGGTCCTTCACACTTTGCACTGTCACAACATTATGGCCTTGTTTACTTCCACCCTAAAATGCAAAATTTTTCAAGTTTTCCCGTCACATCGAATCTTTACACGCATGCATGGAGTATTAAATATAAACAAAAATAAAAACTAATTGCACAGTTTGGTCGAAATTGACGAGACGAATCTTTTGAGCCTAGTTAGACCATAGTTGAACAATAATTACCACAAACAAACGAAAGTGCTACAGTGTCACGAAATGTTTTCGTTCACGAACTAAACAAGGCCTATGCTGGGTACTCTGTGGCAGATACTGTCCCTGCAGTGTGTAAATACACTTCTGCAATTATGCTACTTGACATAACTTGCTGTACCTAGTACAATGCCTAAACTTTGAAGAACTATATTTTACTGGACACAAATCTCTTTACTTAGAACTTCGACTTTCTATTTGCGTCAGGAGCAAAAGAACAAATGTGACCGTTGTTTCAAAGACCTAACTTGTTCAAAATTTATCAGTAGTGTTGATAACAATTGATCAAGTGTTTTAAATCTTGTTTTTAGCCCTCTCTTTGTAAATCTGAAGTTTGTCTTTTTTCTCTATCTGTCTCTGAAATAGCAGGCCTAGATAGCTTCATGGTTTTGGATAATCTGTACTCTTTAACAGCCTTTAGTGTTTCTGAATAGCAACTGAATGCCCATAACCAGGGATACGATGACATGATGCCTATTGTGGATCCTTTTCATGATGGGCAAGAAAATTATCTTGTATGGTTTACTGGGATGAGTTCTCTACTTATTAGTTATTTCCATGCATGTCCCTCTGTTAAACTTGTTGAAATATATGTTTTTACTAAAGGTTGAGTATTCCAAAGAGAAAATGAATGATGAAAAGTTATGTCCATTATGTTGCAGGTACTGCACATCTGGTCTTCCCAGTGATATAACTGTGGTAGTTGGGGAACAGTCGTTCCATCTTCACAAGGTAAATTTTCACCAGAATCATTCACAGACTTATTCTTTCTTCCCTACCATTTTCCATTTCTTCACGCCATTTGTGCAATTGACTCATTTCTTTGAATTTGGATCTGTTACAGTTTCCTCTGTTATCAAAAAGTGGCCTGTTGGAGAAGCGTATCAGAGAGAAAATCGATAAGGGGGACGATAGCTGTACCATTGATCTATCTGACATTCCTGGCGGAGCAAAGGCTTTTGAACTGGCTGCCAAATTTTGCTATGGTGTAAAGTTTGAAATGACTGCCTCCAACGTTGTACACCTTCGTTGTGCTGCTGATTATCTTGAGATGACAGAAGAGATATCCGAGGAAAATTTGATCGCACAGACAGAGTACTTCCTTACCCAAACAGTCCTCAGGAGCTGGAAGGATTCAGTCAAGGCGCTTCAAACTTGTGACAATGTCCTTGAAGTTGCTGAAAGGTTGCAAATTGTAAAGAGGTGTGTAGACTCTATTGCAACTAGATCATGCAGTGACCCTGATTTATTTGGCTGGCCAGTAGCCCAGTATGGAGGCCCCATGCAGAGTCCTGGAGGAAGCCTCTTGTGGAATGGTATTAGCACGGGAGCAAGGCCCAGAAATAGCAGCCCGGATTGGTGGTATGATGATGTCTCATGTTTAAGCCTTCCGTTATACAAAAAACTCATCTCAGCCATGGAATATCGGGGCATCAGTCAGGAGATTATCGTTGGATCCCTTAACCATTATGCCAAAAGGCGTTTGCCTGGTTTGAATCGGCGTAAAAGCATCGGTGATGTCAGCAACTGTCTTTCTATGACTAGTTTAACATCCATCCCTTCTGAAGATGACCAGAAGTATCTTCTTGAGGAGATTGATAGACTACTACCTTTCCAAAGGGGTGTTACATCATGCAAGCTACTCTTTGGCCTTCTGCGCACAGCAATCTTCCTGAAAGCCAGTCCCTCCTGCGTGTCGAACTTGGAGAGACGGATAGGTATGCAGCTTGACAAGGCCAGCCTGGAAGATCTTTTGATACCGAATGTCTCTGATTCTGTGGAAACACTGTATGATGTGGATTGTGCGCAGAGGATTCTAGACCATTTCTTGGCAATGGACCAAGAAACTGGTGGGGCCTCCCCTGGCATTGGTGAAGATGGGCAAATGTTGGCCTCACCATCTTTAATGCCAATAATGATGGTTGCTAAGTTGATTGATGGTTATCTAGCTGAAGTTGCACCAGACATGAACTTGAAGTTGCCAAAGTTTCGGTCTTTGGCTGCTGCTATACCAGATTATGCTCGTCCAATAGATGATGGGCTTTATCGTGCTATTGACATATATCTCAAGGTGACACTTGGTTTTATTACTGGACAAATCTCTGATATAGTTGTATTCAAGTCATAATTTGATATCGTTGTTGCATACTTGCATCGAGAATTCGAGATGCTCCATACTGTTGTATTCAAGTCATATTCTGATACCGTTGTTGCATTTTAATAGCACGTAGGACATAATTTACCTTGTATTTATTTATGTAACAGAATGTTTGACATCTATAATGCTAGCAGATCAATCACCTTCATGTTTAATTTGCTCACAGTCCACTTTGTTTTCGTTTGGTAGGCGCATCCACATCTGTCAGAATCAGAGAAGGAAGAGCTCTGCCGGGTGATGGACTGCCAGAAGCTGTCCCTGGAGGCCTGCACACACGCGGCTCAGAACGAGCGCCTCCCGCTCCGCATCATAGTGCAGGTCCTCTTCTTCGAGCAGCTCCAGCTTCGGAGTTCCATCGCCGAATGCCTCATGATCTCAGAGCCCCTCGATGGCGGTGGTGGTGTCGGTCCATCACGGCAGCTTGGAGGCCTGCCTGTCTCGGGTGAGCACCACCGTGGCGCCGGCTGGCCCCTGGCCGCCAGGGAGAACCAGACGCTGCGGGAAGGCATGGACAGCATGAAGCAGCGTGTGGCCGAGCTGGAGAAGGAGTGCTCCGCCATGAGAGAGGACATCGAGCGGCTCGGCCGCAGCCGCAGCGCCAGCAAGAGCAGGTTCCCGTTCGCGCTCACCGCAAAGCCCGTCTGCAGCACCAAGGACAAAGAGGCTGCTCCGGAGTCGTCAAAGTCAAAGGCAAAGGCGGCGGCAACAGGGAGCGAGGACAAGCTGGCCGTGGTCAAGGGCGGTGCCGCCACTGATGGCGCGGCGCAGCCGAAGCACAGGAAGCACAAGATGAACCTGTCAGCCTGTTAGATATATCTACATATACACAATAGGTCCAGGATGAACACTACTGTGAGAGAGACTATCGATTTTTTTGGCATTTGCTCAGTGAAAATGCATAGCGTTACCAGCATCTTTTGGACTTCGACATCCATCCAGAGTTCCAGGGGAGTATGCTCCAGCTGTTCCATGCTTCCCGTTGTACTTGTACATGTCCATGAATCTGAAAAGAATTTACTAGTAGAATATCCTACCAAGTTCTTGTGAAATTTCTGGGTTCAAATAGACTCTCAAATCTCAAAGGCTTGAAAGGGCATCCGCATTGATTCTGATAAATGCATTGTGACCTGTTTTTCTTCAAATCAAATTTGGCGAAAAATCGAACGAGACTGCCTGCCGTTTTTTTGAATTCAAATATGATATAGTATTGACTGTTCGCTTCTGCTTATTGCGGCTGTTTGGGCTGCAGCTGCACAGCACAGCCCATCGGCTGCAGCCCAAACTGTTTGGGCTGCGGCTGCACAGTCAGCCTATCGGCTGCACAGACCTTCCCTTCCCCGTCTTCTCCGTCCTTCGATTCCGGCGGATTCGAGTCTCGAGAGGACTCGCCTGCTCTAGGGTTTGGTGCCCCAGTCGCTGCCCGCGTCTCCGCCCTCGGGCCAGGTCACCGGCGCTAGGAGGCGCTGAATCGAGTCGGCGACGCCTCCGTCATCCGTCCACCATCGACGTCGGGGCGCATTCCTGGGCGGCGTCGGCGACTTTGCGCGGATTCTGTCACCCGTTCCGGCGTTACCCACCGCTAGCGGGCGTTCCTCGCGGCGACGGCAAGCCGCACGCACCGCAGCCCCGCACACTACTGACTCCTCTGTGGAGATCGAGCCGTCCCGCCAAGGTGAGCATCCTCTATCCGGACGCAGCTTTGTTGCGTACATGCGTTCCCCGTCAACTCAATCCCATGAGACCCACGCTTAACTCTACTTAAGAACGTACTAAAGCCATTAGTGGACATGACAATTCTTCCTTTGTAGCTTTAGATTTTTTTGAGCAATATAGAAACTATATATCTGTTAATGTTAACATGGAAACATCCTCCATATTACGAGTGGATGTTTCACTCTCTTTTTTTATGCAACTTAGCAGCAATGGACATGCCTATGTTGTTGACCTAATCCAAGCAATAGCTGCAAATAGCTCCCTTAAACATATGTATTCATGTTGCTGCGTGTACTAATTTTACTTCTACATTTTGGTTGGTACCTAAAAAAACAGCTTCTGTTAATTTCTATAAGCTGCATTCAGCTCTAGAAGATAGTGGTTGCCAGATAAGTTTTGGATCCATGTATTGCAGCTTGCTTTCAAACTAAATGACACCTCTGCAGAACATTTTTTACAACAGTTTTTTTTCACTCCTAGAGTTTGTTTTTAGGCCAATTCAAATGTAAGTGCAGTTCCAGTCCTAGTGCAACTATGGAATCGTGCAGGCATCTACTGATTGGGAATTTGTGTTTGTGCATGACTTAGTTGTATCATGTAAATATAGTTGTGTTTGGCATCTTTTGCATATTGGTTCCTTTTTTGGCCATGTTTATTTTCTTTGCCAGAGGGTAATTAGTACTGTGTGCAGTACGTCGATTTGCTTCCAGTCCTTGGCAACTTCAACTTGTTGCTTGCCTGTTCCAGTCCTGTGTTGGACATTTCATTAGAGTTTCTGATCTACATCTGAGATTTCTTTATCGTTCCTGTAATAGTTCAAGCATAAAGGTTTCTTGCTACGAAATCAGTGAAGTTGACAAAGTTTGCACTTTATACAATACCAAAATATCAGTTAAAAACTCAGACAATAAACCAATATATCCTGATAATTCTGACTGACTACTGAATTTTCAGATATGCCACTGAAAGGTGACAACTCCGGCTTACTCCTCGACGTGATCATGCTCTCCACCTGAAGTTTGTGGCTACGATTTCCATACAATTCCAGCAAGGCACAACCCCATCAAGGCAAGTGTTGGTTACTTTACCCTGTATCTTGCTGTTGGTAATGGATGTGTGACCTATAAATCTTGTAAGTAGAAAGACATATAATGCAAAGTTACACACAGATGGATCGAGGCCGTGCTCATTGGGATGACCACACTACAAGAATGTTCCTGGACCTTTGCATTGCTGAGAAGGAAAAGGAAAACTATAACAGTAAGGGGTTAACCAAGATAGGGTGGCACAATCTGTATCGCAATTTCAAAGAACACACACGCAGGGTTTATGATACCAAACAGCTGCAGAACAAATTTAACAGCCTGAAAAGGATGTACAATTTATGGAGGCAACAAAACGACAAGACTAGAGGCGGGTGGGACAAGAATTCAAGCACCATTACACAAGATGCTGACGCATGTGACAATCACATAACGGTAACTACAGTTTGTTCTTTTTAATGTCAATTCTTGTTTTCGTTGAGTTTAAATGTGCTCCTGTAGTTGGACATTTAATTGTTATCAATTGCAGAAAAGTTTATGTTGAATCGTCCTCTATCTTATGTATTCACCGTTACTGGCTTGTAGGAGAATAGTGCAGAAGAAGACTTTCGTGGCAAGGCGCTTGCACACGAGGATGCGCTCACCATTCTTTTTGGCTCCATGGACGGCAAAGACAGTACAAAGTCGTGCTTCGGTGGCACTGGTGATAGGACACCAAGTGGGGGAGGTGAAGATAACCGTGCACGAGTGTCAGAGGACAATATCGGTTGTCCGGAGGAGAATTTAGGACGTTATAGGGTTGGCCATGTGTCCCCATGGTCAAGCCAGGAGCATATGGTTGACAGCCGCCCAACCAAGAGGTATAAGAATACAGGGTACTATGGTGAACTCATATCTGAGAGCATGCTTGAAAGTAGGAATGAAAGCAATGCCATCTGGCGTGAGCAAGAGGAGTTGATAGAATTGCTGCAACTTGTAGAAAAGGATGGTGTGTCTCAAGGATCTGAATTGTTTTTTATAGCTACTGAGCTATTTAGGTCACCACTCCGACGTGCGGCTTTTAGGTGCATTACCACTCCAAAGAACCGAATTGCATGGCTCAGATGGACCTGGGATAATATTAAGATGTGATATGGTCCTTGCTTGCATAGTTTTCAGTTGCTTGTGCTAGGCTTGTGTGAGTGGAATGTACCCATGGTGACATAGGGACATAAGGTAGCATTATATCTGTACAGCAAATTATGTTATGCTGAACCTTGCTAGTTTAATTAATTAATTATATGTTGATGTCCCTGGTTACAACTACTTCAAATATGCAAGTCTGTTGGGTGATTTCAGCGTAAACAGCACAAAGGTTACGCAGATCTGCTTGACATAGACAGAAGTCTTCCTCCGGCAGTTCGTGAGAAACTATTTTATTTATATTATAAATATATACAAAGCTCCATCACAGTGCGTTCTGTCGATATATACAATGCACACGTAAAAGTAATATTGTACTCGATGTCTAGCATAACCACAAACAATCATGGGTGGCACGCCATCCAAACGATTTATTTGCTCAACTACCTTGAGTCCTCTTGTAGCTAAGGAAGACTACTAACCGTAATTGTTATCTTATTTACAATCCAAGTGCACAACATAGCTATGCCGGCACCAATTTATCTGAAAAATCGAAGCAGAAGGATTACGATGCAGAGGAAAATAATGGCGACTTCAATGACTGCATCTAAGCCCATCAATTGCTCTGCCATTTTATTGAGAGTTTCACGCCCAAGCACCTGTCAAAACATGAGAACATGAGCTTTAGAGTAGGTACATCTTCCAAGTATCACCAAATCAAGTGATACATATCCCTTATAGGGGAAAAAGTGAGAAGCAACTATTATGACAGTAACAACAGGCAACTTACTGTTGTACATTTTTTTCTATCTAGCTAGGGAGAGATCAAATGAATAGCATATCGAGGTGAAAATAAGCAATAATCTTTTTTTTACTGCTAAGAAAATCTTTATTTGACATTGTCAGGAAACTCCTTTTTGTTTACATTAAGAGAGAATCGACAACACCTGTAAATACAATATCAGTTGCAGAAAACAGATGCCATGACTAGAGATTAATCTTGATTAACCATTATCGATGGTCTAATTTTGCATCCATTCTGTCTAGAACTGACGCTAACATGACAGCCTTGACTAGAGTTTAGATGTCATCCAGAATCTAAGACGTCTAGGACTCTGGGTGGTATTCTATTGAAAAAAGGGTCTAGTCTATTCAACATACTTAAAAATGTTAATTTTCTATACTGACATACTGTATGAACAGAAGATAATATAATCCATGCTAAGAGGAACAGAGGGAAGAAAATGAAACCTCTAAATGGTAATTCAATTTAACAGGGAGGTTCTGCTCTGCACGTCGGACACAGTAATGTAACATATCCAATACAGCCATATCAGTTTGGAAATCATCAGATCCTGTGTAGAATATATCAGATACTACATGCAAAATGTTTCATAGTACATCATGATAAAAGTACTGATGCCATACCTGGTATAGCATAAATTTGCTGGGCAGGAATGTTTAGTAGCTCTGTTAACTCATTTTGAACATGAGCACACTGCTGTATCGATAGTCTATCACCATGTGTGACAACAACAACAGGTTTGTCATCTGCAATAAAATTTGTTATAATCCCATGATGTCCACGATAGCAAGTATGAAGTTATCAATAGAGAACAAACATCATTCATGAACAAGGTGATGATTGAAGCTAACAATTTAATCAACAACCTGTACACGAGCCTCTATTCTATAGCAGGTGAGATCTGAATAGAGGATAATATCATACGATCGAAACATTTATTTCATTCATATAATAAAGCAGTATATGTGAACACAAATCTGTATTCAGGAAATTTCCTATGATAATGATAAAATGGATATATAAGGTTTGTGTGCATCTTAGCAATCCCTACCTCCAATCGATAAGAATGGATACATAAAAGTTTGATGGAGTATCTCAGTGTATCCTTTATTGTTGCTATCAATTGACTCAAGGACAGCGACACCGTCAACAACAAATATCAC
Source organism: Sorghum bicolor (assembly GCF_000003195.3). NCBI lineage: Eukaryota > Viridiplantae > Streptophyta > Magnoliopsida > Poales > Poaceae > Sorghum > Sorghum bicolor. The sequence goes on along the minus strand of NC_012876.2, from coordinate 2,704,611 downwards.
GAAATTGACCTTCCTGGTTATGTAACGAAGAAAACTGTATTGCCTCCCCAATGGTTTGATGCCCCCTGTCTTATTGCCTTCATCATTATCCCTGTTTAAAAATATTCAGAAATTTAATGACTTTAAGTTATATATTGAGTTGTAAATCTTCAAATGTTACTTCCTTAGCTTAAGAATAATAAAGGAAGTTTGTGAAATTGAAACAGGAAATGACATTAAAGTATAACAATACTCTGAATGCCATGCAATGATTGACTGCGATTGTCATAAAATTCAAAACATATCCAGATCCTGGCTAGAAATACTATGTCCTGTGAAACAGGATGAGACAACTTTCATGGTGATCCTCACTGAGGCCTCGCATGCTTATAAAGCATACAGAAGGTAGATAAGTAATTCAGGACAGCTATCCTATTAATGCCGGAATTCTATCATATCCGTGGACAAACGAGATTCAACAAATCCAGCTGGTGATAGTTGAGATTATATTTGAACATGCTGAATGTCAAAAGGTTGATTACTAGAAATTTGAGAATTGCTTTCTCAGAAAATAATGAACAGTTTGTACAGAGTCATGCAGTATACATTTTTTTTTCTAGTTTCACGACAGAAAACAAAGAGTTAGCAAGTCACCCCTTACCACATTATTGTCTCCCCATGGCTTATTCCTTTTGTCATCCATTGATGCAGCATTTTGAAATTTTTCTTTGGGTCGTTTGACCAGCCACATGTATCATAAATACATATGGCACTTGAATTCCTTGGAATTGGATACTCATGAAGAAAGATTGTACGATTTGATGTTGAATTGCCTAACAAAATCAATTTAGGTTTAATTACTTGAAATCAAATTCAGTTGTATGTCACCATGAAATACGCCCCCCCCCCCCCAAAAAAAAAGGGATAAAACTTACATGACACCTGTGCTCGATCTGGTGCAAAAGGATCATCATCCTTGTCAAAGACCCTTGTAATTCGGTTTACAAGTGTGCTCTTGCCAGAACCTCTAGGGCCCACCAGCAGCAATGTGGTGATCTCAGGCAAGAGAAAATGTCCAGCCTTTGCGCCGCCAACTCCTTCAACCCAGTCACCAGGCTTATACCTGCTCAAAGGTTGACTTTCTAATGAAGCGTCTACTAAATAAGAACATAACAGAGTTAACTTCCCCAGGGATTTATAGTGCAAGATAGCACCCTTTTATTTCAGTACTTATGTTTGGTTGGTTCATTCAAGAAGTATAGTCACCATTTAAAGTTTTGTAAGTACAGAGCATAGCGTATAAAGAAGAGAAAATGCAGAGCTTAGAAGCACATGCTATCGTATTTACATGACTATTCACATATTTTGAGACCCTAAGGGCACCGTCTCATTCCTGTCATGAAAAAACAGCAAAATAAAACATATCAGAGAATTAACATGCACTCCACGAGAATTTAGGTATGTCTATGGTATCAGACCGTACAAGTAGTAACTCTGGAAATTTTCAGTCTAAAAAGCAGGATGAAGTGTCACACACAAGAAGGGTTGCTTTTCCCCCCAAATCCATGGTACCTTTTCGTGCACGCGACACAATTTCATTAATAAAAAAATAAAATGATCTTCTCCACTAGTCCTTCACATAGTCTTGTAATCCGTATGTATATCAAGAAAAAAAACAACAATAACAATCAGATTACCTCCTGATGAGCTCTTTCACCTCACGCAGTTGGCGGTTGAAGTGGAACTCTTTCGCCTCACGCAGTTGGCGGTTGAAGTGCTCTTTCGCCTCACGCAGTTGGCGGCAACGGATGGCGTCCACCTCGTCGTCGTCGCAAACGCAGCATGATTCGTCGTCGTCGGAGATCGGCGAGACGGCCACGTACTCGGCGAACTCTACACCCGCACAGCCAGGTCAAATCCAATTCAACAGAGTGATCAAGGTCAAATCCAATTCAACAGAGTGATCATTCCAATTGGGAACTTGGAGATCAACAGTGAGGTACGGGTACGGCAAGACAATCACCAGGATGAAGGGGCTCCGACGAGCTCGACGGTGAGGAAGGGGTGCTGGTGGGAGTGAGTTCGCCGCCGCCGCCGCCCATGGATTCTCACCTTGGATTCCGCGCAAGCTTGGGTTTCCGCGCGGGCCGGGGGGTGGGGAGTCTCGGGGGGTGGGGCGAGATGGGGACGTGGGGTTAGCTTTAGTCCTTTCTATTAGAGCAAGCAAAAAATATCAACCGACTACAATAATATTCCCTATTGAAATTATATCATTTTATTAGTACTATTTCTTATATAATTATTAGGGCTCCATATCCCCTCCAATCCACTAGTGGAATGGTCGAATCCAAAGGAGCCTTTAGTGGTTTTACCGTCCAATAGTCCATCTAAAATATTTATCATTATATGTTTTTGTTCACCTTCCCTATCTTTCTATTGGCATCTCATTTCATAGTCGGTCATCTCTACTAGTTGCACATCTTCCTTAAGCCTTCAATACAAGCCCTCGACACGATGCAGCTACAAGCGAAGAGCATAACTTGCAGCATCGATTCTAGCAGTGTAAGATCTCGTTGGATGAGGACAACTTACTAGTGTTTGGTTTGGTAGCTTAGAATGTTGTGGCCCCGGTCAGGGCTTCCCCAACGCGCTATTGTGGACTACTGCCTCAACCTCTGCATCTACTCCTCAAGTCCATATCACCATGAGTAGTAGCCTCGTAGCGTGGCAAAGCTTCTTGCAGAAGATACGATACCTCCATCTGATGAAAAGTTGAAGCATCTTTTGGAGTGTGTGTTGCAACATGGAAGAGGATTGCCTCCGATGATCCCCGTAGATATAAAGTCCTTACGGTCATGACACAAAAAGACAAGCAAGAAAGAAAAAGCGATAGCCATTGTGAAGCCAATATTATCTAGAGAGGTGTAACTTCATTCATTTTATCTTTAAAACCAATAGGATTTGAGAGCTCCAATCCTCTTGTTTTAGAGATGAGACCAACAATGCCTTATACAACCGAGGGAAGATAAAAAGTTTTTTAATGGAAAAAAAGGTGGATTCTTATATATTATCACTAGAGAAACAATGCCTTATACAAGAAATGATTATCTTATCATGGTGGGGTGGTAGATGAAAGGAGTGCCAACAAAATTCAATCATGGCTACGGTGAAGAGTGGACGACAAAGTCATGCACGGTGTACTCTCATGGTTAATTATGAAGCGTCGGCCATAGCTATGGGAGCTTAGTTTTTTTTAAGGTGCTAAGGCTAGGTTCAAAACTGACGCTTGATCAAGGGGGCGCAGCGGTTCTGTATTTCTTTGCCACCGTGTACATTTGGACAGGCCCATGACATGGTCAGCTTGGGCGTTCGGTTATAACCGCAAATTCGGTTCGGTTCGGTTAAAATTATTTCAGTTTCCAGCAAATAAGCACTAATCGGTTATCCAGAAAAATGAAGACCGCAGAATTTCGATTCGGTTTGTAAATTCGGTTTTCGGTTTTTAACCGCAATAACCGAACATAGTGCCATCAGGACGTTGACTTAAGAACAACAAGGAGAAGAGGGAAGAAGAAATCAGAAATGAAGGATTGAAGCTCGATCTAATTTTCTAAACTTACATAGGAAGACTGCTCCGTCGTAGCCGCCGTTGTCTTGTCGGAGAACTTCAGGAGGGTGTTGCCAACCGCCTTTTGCCCTGCTCCTTGCCGCGACCTGCTCTGGTTGGCCGCCGGCCGTCCACAGGGGACAGGCCCTGCGGCGCTCTTCTGCTCGAGCCTTCCGGGGGGGCGCCGCCGAGCTCTGTACGGGGGCCGTATGGGAGCGTCGGGGGCCGTCTAGGGCGCCGCCAAGCTCTGCTAGGGCCGCCGCCGCCCCTCTGCGCTCTGCCTGTGGTCGGCTGGTCGCCCTAGGGTTGCCGGTGAATCTAAATCGGGCGACTGGGCGAGTCACAAGTGGGCGTCTCCGCGTCTGGGCGAGTCGCCAAGCGAGTCCGCGCGACCGCGAGACGCGAGTGGGCGGCGTGACCGCGTGAGGGGCGCGGGCGTGACCGCGAGTGGGCCGTGGTGGCCTAGTGGGCCGCGACGCGATGAAGGAAGAGCGACGAAGGGAGTTTCCTGGTGTGCGGTTTAATCGGTTATTCAGTTCGGTTTCAGTATAAAACCGAAGCCGAGGCCGAACACCGAATACCACAAAAACCATAACCGAACCCGCACCCGAAAACCAAATAAACCGCAATTTCGGTTCGGTTCAGTTTGCGGTTTGCGGGTAAAAAGTGCCCAGGGTGAGACATAGGCATCACTGCTCAAACAAACCAGCGCCCAAAGATTTTGTAGTTTGAAAAGTGATGGTTTTAAGAATCGATAAGTAGATTAGCACGCAAGTTTAGCTTTTTTTTCATTGTAGATAAGGCTCTTACACAATTGCTTGATTATTCTCTTTCTTAAGAGCACATTGAAGCGTTTGTGGATTGTAATTAACAAGTTTTTTATGGTCCGCAACAACTTTGCCTAGCCAGATTTTCGCCTATGTTCACTTTTTTTTTGAGTGAGGCCTAAGTTGACTCATGCCTGCATCCGTCTGTCACTATAGGTGTGTTTGGTTCTCTTCTCCACCTAGCTTGGCTAGCAAAAGCAAACTAGGCCAATCCGAGCCTGGTTCCACTAATGCAAAGTGGTTGTCTTTGGTTTACTTGTACTAGTGGAGCCTGACTTGTGTAGATCATGTTTAGTTCCATGACTAGCTTGGATAGAATCACCGCATCTGAACATGGGCAACTTATATCTATTGGAGCAATTTATCGAACAGGTGTAGGGCAGCCACCATCGCGATGCTTGCATCGTGGAACAGGGAGCTCTAGCCGCATAGAGGCGCGGATGGCGTCCACCCAATGACACCAGCCTTGCCTCGAGCTTCGTAAAACCGCAGTCGTTCGTCGTCTCTGCCTGACCACGGGATGCACGCGCGGAGAGGATGGGGCTGCACCTACACCTGTAGGGGTGGCGAGCGATCCTGCAGGCCCTTGGCCGCTCGGTCTCTGCGGCAGCAGCGGTGATGGCGGACGAGCGAGCAGCTGGCGGTGACGGCGTCCGAGCCGAGGCCGTCTGATGGCGGACAAGCGAGCAGCTGGCGGTGGCGGTGATGGCGGACGAGCGAGCAGCTAGTGGTGGCGGCGTCTGATGAGCCTGCTGCAGCAGCTGCTGCGACTGCGAGTCTATCCAGCTCTAGATGTCGGTCTCTCGATGTTGGTGCACGAGAAGGTAGCGCTGCGGGGCGGTGACGAGAACGGCAGGAGACGGCTGGCCAGAGCCTAGCTTAGGTGGGAAGCCCGATTTGGGCTTTCAAAGCTGGCTAGACTATCTCTGTACGGCTGGCCTAAGTTGACCATGCTCCAAGCCCTATTCAACCAATTAAACACTCATTTTTTGGTCCAAGCCAACCTGGCCACATGTGGACTGCAACCAAACATACCCTATTTGTTTATTTTAGCTTGTCTATCACTAACACTTTTTTTTTAAGATGTTGTCTATCACTAACTACGCCTGGGCTGGGCTTTTATGCAAAAGAAGTCCGGCCTATCTACGACCACAAGAGCCCAACAACAGGCAGGCCCATCTTGGCCGCCACGGAAGGAGGAAACCCTAGCGCCCCTGCTCCTCCAACCCCTATAAAACCGACGGCCGCCGCCGCTTATCAGTTAGGTTAAAGCGACGCCGCCGCCGCAAGCCGTCCGCCTTGCCCTTCACGAAGGCTTGGTCCTCCTTGTACCACCACCACCTCCCCCGCCACAGATCTGTTTCCCTCTAGTTAGGGTTAGCGTTCCTCTGCAGCGGCGATGGCGATCAAGCGGACCAAGGCGGAGAAGAAGATCGCGTACGACAAGAAGCTCTGCAGCCTGCTCGATGAGTACACCAAGGTGCTCATCGCCCTCGCCGACAACGTCGGCTCCAAGCAGCTCCAGGACATCCGCCGGGGCCTCAGGGGCGACTCGGTGGTGCTCATGGGCAAGAACACGCTCATCAGGCGCTGCATCAAGGCCTACGCCGAGAAGACCGGCAACCACACCTTTGACCCGCTCATGGACCTCCTCGTCGGCAACGTCGGCCTCATCTTCACCAAGGGAGACCTCAAGGAAGTGCGTGAGGAGGTCGCCAAGTACAAGGTGAATAACTTAAGTTTTTTATGGCACCTGCTGTTTGCTTTTACCTGTCAATGCGGCCATTATTTTTGAATAGCTTGCGAGATGTACTACGTTTTTTAGCTTGCGAGATGTACTGCTCGTCACTGCAAGTTAATTGCTCGGAGGTACTCGTCACTGCAAGTTAATTGCTCGTAGTAGTAATTCTGATTTGCTGCTCGTCACTGCAAGTTAATTGCTCGTAGTAGTAATTCTGATTTGCTGCTCTTCACTGCAAGTTAATTGCTCGGAGTAGTAATTCGATGGCGCACAGCACAAACTTTATTTTTTATGCAAATTGTCTCGTATGTGTGCCGTAGGTGTGGAGAGATGTCACATCTAAATTCATATCGAGTTGTCAGTGTGTTACTTGGGTCAGTTCACCTGATTGTATTTTGATACAGCACCTAGTTTACTGATAGTAGGTGTTTAGGTCTGGGGCACCTGTAGATGGTAGTCAGTTATGCTATTCTCTTATACTCTTTGAATATACTTGCAAATTGTTTATGCTAGGATGTTTTGAAAATTCTGTATTCACATTATCATTTCACATTCTGTTGGTAGCTTAGCTATAAAAGTTTGTATTGTATTGTGATATCGCTTGTTGAATTTGCCAGACTATCTTTGATGGAGGCATAACAAGTCAGTTTTTTCATGTTCCATATCTTGTCTATGTGTTAGACATTATGTTGAAGTATATGTGTTGCAACACTTCTTTGATGTTGTTTGCTGTTTAGCTTGTTGAACTTGCCAGACTATCTTTGATGGAGGCATAACAAGTCAGTTTTTTCATGTTCCATATCTTGTCTATATGTGTTAGACATTATGTTGAAGTATATTTGTTGCAACACTTCTTTGATGTTGTTTGCTGTTTAGTAATGTCAAGGCATAGATTGAATAGTAATGCAAATTCTTGTTTTTTTTCTACAGGTTGGGGCCCCTGCCCGTGTTGGTCTGGTTGCTCCAGTTGATGTTGTTGTGCCCCCTGGCAACACTGGGCTGGATCCCTCCCAGACCTCTTTCTTCCAGGTGAGGCTGGGAGCAATACCTCTATCATAGTTAAATGCTACCACACAATAGCAAATTTCTCACTTGTCTTTGTTTCAGGTGCTTAACATCCCCACCAAGATTAACAAGGGTACTGTGGAAATTATCACCCCTGTGGAGCTGATCAAGAAGGGTGACAAGGTGGGCTCATCCGAGTCTGCCCTGCTTGCCAAGCTGGGTATCCGTCCCTTCTCATACGGTCTTCAGGTCACCAATGTCTATGAGGATGGGTCTGTGTTCAGTCCTGAGGTGCTTGACCTTTCTGAGGAGGACCTGATTGAGAAGTTTGCCACTGGTGTCTCCATGGTTGCCTCTCTGTCCCTGGCAATCTCATACCCGACCCTTGCTGCTGTGCCCCACATGTTCATCAATGGGTACAAGAATGTTCTTGCTGTTGCTGTGGAGACGGACTACTCGTACCCACATGCTGACAAGATCAAGGAGTACCTAAAGGTAATATATACGTTCAATTGTGCTATGGCAATTATTTTGAGCAATTTAAGCCCTTGTATGAATCTGGTTGAATTATGATGGATCTACGATTATTTGCCCATATGTACTGTATCATTAGGTCATGTTTGGTGAAAGCTGTTCTAATTTTGTGTTTGGTTTGCAGGACCCGAGCAAGTTTGCTGTTGCTGCCCCTGTCGCCGGTGCGGACTCTGGTGCTGCAGCTGCTCCCAAGGAGGAAGAGAAGGCTCCAGAGCCTGAAGAGGAGTCGGACGAGGAAATGGGCTTCAGCCTGTTCGACGACTAGAGCTGCTATTATCGTCAATCTGCTGCAAGTTTTGGCATTTTCTTATGATGGACAACAGTACTATTTCCAGTTATCTTAGCGCATTGTGTTTTATTAGTAGACAAAACTGTGTTGGTGTCCACCTATAGTGTGTAATCGACAATGGTATCTCCTTAATGTCATGTACCTGTTGTTGTGTTATTTGCTCGTCTCGGTTTTGAGTTATTTTTGTGGGTATTTGCATGTTCTTAGATTTGCTTGTTGCTGTTTACCTATCGTACTAGAATTAGTTTTGGTGTTCCTTCAGCCCGTGTATGCACGCGCAGTTGGGTCCGTCAGCAGCCTTCTCCGCGTCCCCTCCTTCCACCTGTGGCGTGCTGTTCCTTCTTCTCTCCAGCCACCATGGCAACGGGTACCCTTGCCTTGGCCTGGCTTAGCCCGCCTCTTATGTCCTTAGAACCCTAACATCGCCCTCTTGCTGCCACGGCTTGGTTGGCCTGCCTCTCTCTGAGCCCCTTTGAAGTGCGTCGGAGTTGGAGAAGAATAGAGGGAGAGGGAGAAGATGGATGATGGATCGCTGGAGTTGGGTGTTGCCGGAGTTGGAGAAGAATAGAGAGGAAGAAGATGGATCAGTGAAGTTGAGTAAGGCCCTGTTTAGATCGGAGATGAAAAATTTTTATCGGATGTGTCGAAAAGATGTCGGGAGAGGTTTTTAGAAACTAATAAAAAATAAATTACATAGCTCGTATGGAAACTGCAAGATAAATTTATTAAGCATAATTAATCTATCATTAGTACATGTGGGTTACTGTAGCACTTAAAGCTAATTATGGACTAACTAGGCTTAAAAGATTCATCTCGCGGTTTTCAACCAAACTGTATAATTAGTTTATTTTTTTATCTATATTTAATGTTTCATACATGTGTCTAAAAATTCGATGTGATATATGAAAATTTTTTGGTGAGGAACTAAAGAGGGCCTAAGAACCACGGGCTCACGGGACCGCAAGTTCTTTTGTCCTTTCTGAAAGCACATGCCCTGGAATTCTAAACTAGGCACCTGAAATTTCTTTGAGGCACCTGAAATTTCAAAGCAATCTGCTGCTTACCATTTTTTTTAAATGTTCAAAAATCTAACTTGAGCCATGAAAGTACTAATCGCTGCTTACTATGAAAGTTGGAGAAGAATAGAAGGAGAGGAAAAAGATGGCTCGTTGGAGTTGAGTAAGGAAAGGGTTGGGGGCGGTGGTGCAGTCAGGTGCCCGAACACAAGCGTGAGTGTCGTGCATCTGATGGTGCGGTCGGGTGCCCAAGCACGACTGCGGGTGTCGTGCAGTGCATCTTAGGGCACTCACAATGCAAGACTCTATCACAGAGTCTAAGACAATTAACTACATATTATTTATGGTATTTTGCTGATGTGGTAGCATATTTATTGAAGAAAGAGGTAAAAAAATAAGACTCCAAGTCTTATTTAGACTTCAAATCCACATTGTTCGAGGTAATAAATAACTTTAGACTCTATGATAGAGTCTGCATTGTGAGTGCCCTTATGGCCACGACGCATGTGGCTGATCCTGCGCGTGCGGACGTAAACATTCCCGTTTAGTTTTTGCCAACGTCCAAGTGTCAAGAAACTGTTTCTTTTTTAATTAATTCTCTACGTGCCACGGCTCATGCCACCGCAAGTTCTTTTGTCCTTTCTGAAAGCACATGGCCTGAAATTCTAAACTAGGCACCTGAAATTTCAAAGAAATCTGCTGCTTACCATTTTCTAGAAAGTTCAAATCTAACTTCAGCTACGATTTGTTATGAGAGAAAAATACTACTGAATTACTAACAGATAAACTCAAATAAACAAGCTTTTAATTGCGAGCCCACACTGGCAAACTCTAGTTAACACAGAAGTAGTTAGTAGGACCGTCAACACCTGCTTAAACAAATGACTTTCTCTCACTTTTTTCTCACTAAAAATATACTGATAACACGTCTATCCATTAGGTAGCAGTCAGCGGTCAGCACAGCCTCTCTATCCATGAGTATCTCGTCAGTCATCAGCTGCAATGCAAATCTGTGGCCGCAACTTCCCCCCTCGTGAGCTGTCTTCCTCCTCCGTCCCTCCTTTGCCGCGCGCTTCAAACCTGCTCTACCTGCTATGCACTTGCAAAGTCTGTAATAACCGGAGCTTCGCTTGCGCTCGGTCGACGTCGACGGCGCCGGCCGGTCGGCGACGATGCCACCGCCACGCCACTGCCAGGGCCACATTGCGCAATGCCTCGGACGGATCCTCTCCTGCCGCGGCGACGCCACCGTCGCCGCTGCTGCCGGCCGACGGCTCTCCGGCGCGGAATTCGTCGACGGCGTGCGGAGCCTCGCCGCCGGCCTCGTCCACCGCGGGCTGCGCCCGGGCCACGTCGTCGCCGCCGTCGCCCTCAACAGGTACGTACATACACACGCGCGTATACAGGGAGCCGGAGTGGCAGAATTGTTGTTGCTTTCTTTCCCTGAGCCATGAGCAACATGAGCCATTGCTGTGCCTGCCATATATATATGCAGCGTCGAGTACGTCCAGCTGTTCCTCGCCGTCACCTACGCCGGAGCGATCATCGCCCCTCTCAACTACCGCTGGGTACGTACTTGTACTTCTCCAGTTTTAGTTTCATTGTCTTGTAAATTTGTGATTCAGAGGAGTGTAAATGTTTCGTCTCCCTTGTGATCCAGAGCTTCGAGGAGGCGGCGCAGGCGGTGGAGCTCGTGCAGCCATCGGCGTTCGTCTTTGACGGCGGCGTCTTCAGCTCTTGGGCTCTTCGACTGATGGAGAGCGACAGGTTTCCATCCATTGGCCTGTACCTCCTCCTGGACGATCCTTGCAGGATTGGCCATGCTGCTGCAGATTGTAAGGTTCTTCCATGCTGGACCAAGAAAACTCTTTCCCTTTTTTTTTTTGGATTGATGGAACAGTGTGGACCTTACAAGAGATTGTGCACACATCTAGTAGTACTAGCATTTTTTACACATGGTTATTTTTGTCTTGGATATATTGGTTCAGTTGAATCCACTGACCACATCATGAGGAGAGCTACGGCGACGATGGAACCCGTGTCAGCTCCAGCGGATGTTGCTCTAATATGCTTCACATCTGGTAAATCAGGCTCTCTCCTGAAATAAGCTCAACATTCATCTCATGAAGTACCCAGTTATCTTATCTGGAGTATATATCCTGCAAATTCTCTGCCTATTACAGAAATTTTGAATTGAGGAACTTAATTGGGTACGAAATACTAGCTGTTTTTTTTTTGTTGAAAACCTGGCAGGAGCTTTGACTCTCAATTAAGGAAGGAAAGAAGTTTATATGTATAGGACAAAATACTAGCTGATTTACTTTATGATATTCTGATTCAGGAACCACTGGGCGGCCAAAGGGTGTAGCGATAAGCCATACGTCTTTGATCATTCAGTCCCTTGCGAAAATTGCCATTGTTGGCTACGGTGAGGATGATGTATGCTTTCAGGATCCAATTACTGTTGTATACCTTTGATCATTCAGATCCCTTGCGAGAACAGTGTTACCATGTAGACATCGTTGACAGATTCGATAAACCGCCAACATAAGAGTATGGCTTCCAATATTTCGCCTCTGTTGGTCTGCAGGTTTACCTGCATACAGCGCCTCTGTGCCATATCGGAGGGATCTCCTCATGCATGGCTATCCTGATGGCCGGAGGTTGCCATGTCCTGATACCGAAATTCGACGCCAAATCAGCCTTTGACGCCATCCAGGAACAAGGAGTGACTTCTTTCATCACTGTCCCCGCGATCATGGCTGACCTGCTGTCCTATGCTCGGTATGAGATAGCGCTCCAGTTTTCGGAAATTCTAGGAGTGCACACCTGTTGGTAACTGGCTAACATCTGTCCCGTTTTCAATTAGAAAAGAGATGATATCAGATTGTGGGAAGACAGTGACCAAGATTCTGAATGGGGGTGGTGGGCTGTCCCTTGACCTCCTAAATGGAGCTTCACAATTGTTTCCTCGTGCTGCCATTTTCTCAGCTTATGGTATGTGTGTTCCTTACCAGTTAGCACTGCTGGTTCTTCAGAATCATGTATCACGACGATTAATTTATTGTATACAAACTAACATCTCTATGAAGAGGGAAATATTGGCTGAACAGTATAGTTATAATATACTCTAAAACCATGCTAGTGATTCCCTCTGGCATCGTGATTTAGCCACTTTTGAAATGCATATACTGAATTTTAATAGCGTATAATTTGGAACAGGGATGACTGAGGCCTGTTCATCTCTGACATTCATGGCTCTCAACGTACCAAAGCTTCAAGAACCCAATAACCAACCAGGCAGCCATTATGGAGGCGTTTGTGTTGGCAAACCGGCACCACATGTTGAGATACGAATCGGCATGGATGATAATAACACCAGTTCTTCACCAACTGGGAACATCTTAACTAGAGGCTTCCACACCATGGCTGGGTACTGGGCAAACAACAAGGTGGATTCATCAGATTGTGTCAGGAACGGATGGCTTGACACTGGAGACACTGGATGGATTGACAAAGCCGGTAATCTATGGCTCATGGGGCGGCAAAAGGGCCGCATAAAAACCGGAGGTGAAAATGTTTACCCGGAAGAGGTACTTGTTCCATAAGCAGTCCAAACTCTACATATTCTTCAGTCCTTTAACAATGGTATGCGATTTCACACAATATACGACACCTGGAATTGTTCAGGTTGAACTGGTACTATCTCAGCACCCAGGAGTAGCAAGAGTTGTGGTAGTCGGTATACCAGATAGTCGTCTCGGGGAGAAAGTTATTGCTTGTGTTAGCATCAGGGATGGCTGGAAGTGGGTTCATGCAAGAACTGAGCACCAAGGCAAAGGCAAGGAAGTGTCTCCTCAGATCCTTCATGACCACTGCAGGATGAAAAAACTGAGCAGGTGATCTTCTCATATATTCTTCCGATGAGAACATATTAGCATTTGGAAACTGAATGCGCATCCATTTGAGAGCAAATATTTCTTATCAATGGAGCTACCATCACCGTTATCATTTTTTTAACAGATTTAAGGTGCCAAGGTCTTATTATCAGTGGAGGCAGCCATTTCCAGTGACTACGACAGGGAAAATCAAAAGAGAGGAGCTGAAGAGGGAAATTTTAGCAGCAATTCAACTACCCAGCAACTTGTAGCATTTTTAGGCAAAGATCCATTTTTGAACCAAATTTTGGTTCAATTCGACTCTAATTTTTGAGGCCTGTAAAAAAGGTGCTTAGCTTTTACCTGGTTGGAGTTTAAGATGCGAGGCAAAGACTGTTCGTTTTTTTTTTAAAAAAAGAGCAAGACGGTGAGAGAAGACGTAAATGTGAGTTTTTTTTTTTAAAAAAAACTGAAATAGCTTCACCTCTGGGTTGCTGGTGAATGGTGAATAAATTTTGAAAGTTTCTAAGGGGATGTTAGGTTTGAGGGACCATTCTGTCCTAGATGAGGTAGTGAATTCATCTATGAATTTTAGTGAATCACCCTATTCCTCATGCATTTTATTTCACTAGCAAAAAGAAAATGAGAAGTGAGAAAATAATGAATAATTCTCGACTCGAACAAAATACCCCCTAAATGTTTCATCATAAATATGAAAATGGTTTATTTGATTCCTAGAGACCTGTGACATCCATGAATCTTCACCTTGACAAAAGAAGTTTAATCATTGATAGTGTTCACCTAGACATAAGTCTAGCTCATCTAGATGACGTCTACGCGCTAGTCATTGAGTAACAACTAGTTTAGCCTCTAGACGGTTTGACGGTCTAGACAGTCAACTCTAGTCAAAGACCGTCTAGACACAAAGGCAAGACATGCATTAGACTCTATTAGACGCTCGATTAGGTGGCCTAGACACAAGTCTAGGCATTGAGACAACCAAACCTCACATGTATAGTGTGCAAGGAAGCATTCAACCATCCTGCATAGGTTGACATTGCTTATAATTAAGTTAAAAATCATATTGTATCTTATCATATCATAACTATATCATATCATATCATATCATATCATATCATATCATATCATATCATATCATATCATATCATATCATATCATATCATATCATATCATATCATATCATATCATATCATATCATATCATATCATATCATATCATACCATATAGATTGACATTGCTTATAATTAAGTTAAAAATCATATTGTATCTTATCATATCATAACTATATCATTATCATATCATATCGTATCGTATCGTATCGTATCGTATCGTATGATAGTAATGTTAGCCAATTACATGTGTATTAGGGTGCAGCTCCCTTTGCCAGGGTGGCGTTTGCTGGCGTTTAATTTTGAGGCCTTATTGAGTTTTTTTTGCAAAATAGGCACTGTAGCACTTTTGTTTGTATTTGACAAATATTGTCCAATTATAGACTAACTAGGCTCAAAAGATTCGTCTCGCAAATTACAAGTAAACTGTGTAATTAGTTATTTCTTTTATCTATATTTAGTGCTTCATATATGTGTCGTAAGATTCGATGTGACGGAGAATATAAAAAATTTTGTAATTTTTTTTGAAACTAAACAAGGCCTGAACTTGAAACGCGTATTCTATTTCGATTCAGAGAGGGAAGAAAAAACATGAAGTGTATTCTCTTATTGGGCCGTCTGAGTGAAACGGGAGTTTGCCAAACCCATGGTCTGGGCTGGGCTGCGAGGAGAGACACCTGCCCCGCAGCATCATGGTGGCACTTGAGCAGCAGTCGCAGTCAACCTCAAGAGATAGCACGCAACGGCGGCGGCGGTGAAAAAGGGTGGGGACTGGGAGGGAGTAGGACTGTGGGAGGAGGGAGAAAGGAGGCTGCTTTCCCTGTCGCGGGTGTCACCGCACCACCCTCACTGGCAGCGCTGACGGCGGCAGGCAAGAAAAGGTAGTGCATCATTCATCAGCACAGCTTCTTCTTTCTTTCCTCCCTTTTCCACCGTTGTATTTCGGGGCGGGATTCCTTGCCTCGCCGCCGTCGCCGTTTCTTGCTCTACGGATTCACTGGTGGAGCTCACAGTCCTAGGTGGCGGTGGTGGTGATTGGTTTTCCCGCCGGCCTGTGTTTCGTCTCGCCCCTCCCCTCTTGGTTTGAGCTTAGGTTAGCTTCGCTTATACGGCCTCCTCCATTTGAGCTCCTTAACCTAGACGGTTGGTAGTTTGGTTAGTGTTCGATTCACTCTTGTTTGTTGCCTGTTTTGTTTTGTTCATTACCTGATTCAGCTAGTTTTGCTAGAGCTGGATTTGTTTCTGCTCTCGTTTATTTTTTGGATTATTTTCGTCCATGTCATTACTCCCAATCGTGTTACCATTACTGGGATGGATGTTCTGTCTCTTTAGATTGCCATGTCATTAACTCATTATTATCCGAGCATTTGAGGTAGTTGATACCGGCAATTTAATTTGGTAAGTTTTTTGTCTTGTTGAGGACATGAGGTAGGGTTTTGCTCAGAGACCATTAGGGCACTCACAATGCAAGACTCTATCACAGAGTCCAAGACACTTAATTACATATTATTTATAATATTTTGCTGATGTGGCAGCATATTTATTGAAGAAAGAGGTAGAAAAAATAAGACTCCAAGTCTTATTTAGACTCCAAGTCGACATTGTTCAAGGTAATAAATAACTTTAGACTCTATGATAGAGTCTGCACTGTGAGTGCCCTTATGCTGTCACAAGCTTGGGGTGATGTGATTGCTTGCACGTCAAACACTGGTTTATTTAATACTACATGTGCGGTTGCAGCTGTGCAATAAATGTTCAGATGGATGTCCTGAGGGAAATACCGTGCTGGTTTGATTATAATCCCTGAGTTTAATATTCCTTTTGTGTCTTTCCATTCTCTTATAGTGGTGATCGCTCCAAAATCAGATTGAGATGGCAGAGACCTTGAATGTATCGCCCGATGATGCCAATGGGAGCGCTGCAGTTCAGACTGAGCCTTCATCCCATGAAGACGCCGCCATTGAGGATATGGAATCTTTCTTGGTTGAAGTGGATGAAGTAAAGGACAAGTTTCATGTTTTTGGAGTTGTGAATAAAGCTATCATCAAGGGAATCCTAAGTGATGTGCAACAAGAAGCTGCTAGTCAAATTGCTCTCAAGGATGCGGAGATAGCATCACTGAACCAAAAGCTGCAGCAACTAGGAAATGGCAGCTTGAGTTTATCCGAGGGGCGGGACAAGAGACATGATGAATTTTATAGTCTCCGCCAGCAGCTTGACTCCATTTCCAAGTCACTCTTGAATTCTGAGTGGGGGCTTTCGGGATCACAGCATAACTTTGAAGATGAAAATGCGAGCAAGCAGCAGGACAAGGAAAAACCCTCTAGAAATGGTGTAGCAAAGACCATTGGTCCGGGAGAGTCCAAAGAAGTAGTTTTTGGTGATCCAAAACTTCTGGACCACATGGATAAGGCTGCTTTGATATCTCATTTCAATAAATCGATGAATGAGATGAAAAGGCAGCATGATTCAGTTCTGCACGAGAGGACGGAAGAGATATTCAAGCTGAAGCGTGAAATCCTAAAGAAGGATGGATCAAACCCTTTTCATTTACGGAATAACAAAGAACTTGAGCAAACCAGGAAGAAAATGGAGGAAGTCATCTCGAAGTTGGATGTGCTCCTCTTGGAGAATAAAAGAAACCCTGTTCGTATCAAGTCAAACACAATTCCTGGTCAACAAGATAAGAACAATGTATTAGATTCTGAAATCCAGCAACTAGAAAGTGGTGCAAGTAATAATGAAGAAGACGATTGCTCTATTCCAACTCACTCTTCACATTTTGCATCCAGAGAGGCAGATCATGAACTGAATATTGTAAGGCTTGAATCTGACGTTGAAGATGCCAGAATTGCAGCCACCTTTAGAGAAGAGATAGAAAGGATTATCATAAAAGAGTTCATTAGTGAAATAAATGTTGAATTGCATGGTTTTGAGATCGAGGGTGATATGAAGCAGGAAGTTTGCTCAATAATTCACAATGAGGCTGTTGCTAGAGCAATGTCAAACATTGATTCTTTGTTGTCGAAGTATGAGGAGAAAAAGAGTCATGCTGAAGAGGAATCTCTACATAAGCAAAATATTGAAAAACTGAAACTAATTGTGGATTCTTTCACTGAAGTAGTGAGTGAAAAGGAGAAATTTATATCACAGATTGGATTGGAAGCAATGCAGATTCGCGTGGAGTCAATGTGTCGTGAACTTGTTTTGCTAAGAGACAAAATGGCAAAGCAAGATTCCTACCTATCTGAAAAGAACAGGGAGTTTGGTGTCATTATGGGCAGGTTGGAGCAAGCGCGGCAGCATGTTCAACACAATGATGTTACTTTGGTTGAGCTGAATGGTAGACTTAGAACCATTTCAGACTCTAAAAAGGACTTAGAAAAACAGAATCAAGCTCTACATAATGTCATTGAAGAAAAGGAGAAGATGCTAACATTGGCTGTTTCTAAAGACAACTATATGAGAAAATTCATGGAAAATGTTGTTAAATCTATCAGAGATTTTGAAATTCTCATGATGGATCAACAAGCTGTTGTTGCAAATAAAGTCCAGCACATTGAATCAAGGTGCTTGTTTTTTATTCACTCTAAACTTATTTATTCTAGGCAAATGAGCTGGTTATATAATTCCGCCTTTTGTTTATCACTGTTCAATTTTAATATTAGTTCTATAGTTCTTGGTACCTATCTATGTAATGTTTTGTAAATAAAGAGGGCCGTATGTTTTTTCCTTCACAGGTTCTGTTTCTTAAAAGAACAATGTAAACACCTTGCAAAAGAAGGCAATCTTTTAAGAAAGAAGGCATTGCGATACAAAGAGATATCTGAGGCAAGAGGCTCTAATCTTCAGAAAGCTGAACTTGAGGTAATTTATTTGTCAAACTTAACTAGTCAGTGTTTAGCTTCACTTTTCAGAGCTTAACATGCAAACCATGAAAAAAAATTAGAACCTAGATATCACCCTAAAAGGATCGAGGATTGAGGCATTAAAGCACATTAATTAGTTTTATTTGTTTCCCAGGTGGATTTGCTTGGTGATGAGGTTGAGGCCTTAACAAATCTTCTTGCAAAAATCTATACTGCACTTGATCACTATTCTCCTGTCCTTCAACACTACACGGGCGTAAGTTTTGTTTTTACGCTTTGGGCAGTATTCTTTTGTTTTCTGTTGTTTCTCTCCTCTTCTCTAAAAAGTCTTGGCCATAAACTGCCCTTTGATGTCTAGCAAAACATCCTGTTTGTTGTTTATATTTAATAATAAATCTTATCCTCATTATTCTAGGTTGTTCCTGTTTTCTTTAGATCTTTCACTAAAAGAAATTTGTGAAGTGACCTAACACAAATTTTAACAAGATTGATGTTAGGTTTTTCTCCAATATTAATTTGTTCTGTGACATGAGATATTAGGTATTCGCATGTCTTGTCTAAGTCTAACCAGGGGTTCCATGTTATGCGAATTGGTACTATATGTCATAATCATTAGCAATTGCACTCACCCAATTTGCATTGTTTCATGTATCCTTACGAGTTATGATCTTTTTGTTCTTTATTAACTGCCCTAATCTTTTTTTTGCAGGTTATGGAGACCTTGAACATGATTAAGAAACATATTAGCATGACAAAGTAAAATGCTTTTGGTCGGCTTGACATTGTAGAATTGTAGGCTTGACAGCAGGCTTCCAGTGGTTTGAGATAAGTTTGTAGAATTTTAGGTGGCAGCAAGCTTTTGGTTCCGACTCAAGGACTAGGTAATGCAGACTGGATTGCTCTCTTTTGCAGGCAGTAGTAGTCTTAGTAGCTTTTGAGCACTTTGTAAATGACCCAACCGTAGCTATTAGTTCTTATGTTTGGCTTTTGATGCCATGGGCTTTGCCACCTGCTATGCTGGGTTGCAAAGGTTTACTCTTGTAACAGTGACCTACTGTGTTGAACTGTGGACTGACACGGGTAGCCGAGAGGATGTTAAAGAGGCCGAGTTTTTGAGATGATAATAACTTCTTTTTTTTCTGGCACAATGGCAGATGAATCCACACATTACTCTGGCCAGCTGTGATCGTTTGATCTGGATTTGCTATCCTTTTGATCCTTGCTATTGACAATTAATAGTTTTTGAAACTTGACAATTGTGGCCTATATGCTGTTAAACTGAATTCAGGTTTTCAGTCTTGGCAGTGGTCAAACGTGCCATCAATTTGCATTGAAATGCTAGTAGGTCGCAATGCAGACAATTCGGAATCGGTACTATCCTGACTGGATGAACGGACACCCTCAGTTACCAGGATTCATATAATTTGATTTAAAACAAATTTGTGCAAGATCATCACCTCAATGTAATCATACATATAGCAAACAAACAAAACCTTAGCCTGTTTGTTTGAACTTATCTGCTAAATTTGCCAAGCTCATCCCCTCAATGTAATCATACATATAGCAAACAAACGAAATCTTAGCCTGCCATGACTTATCAGCTAAGGGATCAGGCCTAAGTATACTTGGTATCGGCCTGACTTGTTTTTGCTTGAGCCGAGTGGATCACGAGGGGACTCTGCGGGCTTCGTGTCCCCAACAGCAAACAAATGCTGGACTGGGCATTCAGCTGCACGAGTTCAGTATGGCAACTAAAAGCTTATAGAGGCCATCACCATCAGGTCAAGTACAATGTATAGTAAAAAAAAATACACATTTGAAGATTTATTATCCATGGTACACAGATGTTAACCCCAAACACAAACAGCACACATACAACAATCACCGATAGTTAGAATCAGAGGTCTATTGAACAATTCTTTTGACACACTAACTACTTACATCAGAAATATGTTTTATCCACACCTTATGTTTGCATCCATCCGTGATTTATTACTTGTTGGGAACCAAAGGTCTTCATGCCGATGAATGTATCTTTGGGATCAAATTTCTCCTTTGGTTGGCCAATTCCTCAATATACAATTGACATCCTTAAATGCCGGGAATCAACTTCCATTCTCCAATTTCAACCCTTTGCAGTGATGGCTCCAGGCTAGCAAGGCAGCACCGATTGCTGGTTCCACCTGAAATTTTATGGCACATTTTGGTTAGCTTCTAAAATGGATGATAATTCATCCATGTTTTTTTTTAAAAAAAAATCAAAATGACTAATGCCTATACCAAAAAAATAAAGTCTTGCTCCATGTTTTCAAATGGATAACTGCTTTCTTGGTGAGAGAAATGTATGCACATTTAATTTAAAATTATTTTTTTGAACGAATTTAATCCAAAACTATGTTACCGAAAAAATAATGACTTCTGATACAAAAAGTGATACCATCCCAAATCTTTTGAACCCTTAGAGTGCTTAATAAGTACCCAGAAGCCAGCATGGATGTGTACAACAGAGACAAAGTTTGGAACAAGAATAGTAATGGATATACTAACCTCAGGCCAAATAGGATCAGTGCCTGGGAAGACCTTGGAAATACATTTTATGACCTCGCCACTGATATCCCACTTTTTATTTCCTTCAAGGACCCCTCCAACCAAAACAAGTGGAAATATGTCCTTTCCATCTGCCAGATTAAAGATGAACTTTCAGGTATACAGAACTGCTTTCCTGTTGTCAGTTCCTAACATTGACACAGCATTTGGAAATAGAAACAGAATCTGAGCAGAATAATATCTAGGTCCAAATAAAGAATTCTATGATCGGAATCCTTGGTACTCAACACCGAAGAAATAGAGTACGTCTTACTTTGAACCACAACAAGAACCCTACAAGAGTGTCTTAAGCCCGCAACTCATTTATCACAGTAAACCAGTTGCTAAATGCTCATCTATGACATGACAACTGACATGCAGAAGGCAGACAGAATGGGCCGAAAGAACCCTTTGCAGGGAAAAGACCAGTTTGCATTCTTTGATTGATTAATAAGATATACAATGACATCCCTATGTACGGATGACTTGACTTGATGTCCTGACCCCAGAGAAGTAATATTTATACCTAAGATGCCACTAGTCCATTCAAATAATCAAATAGGCCTGTTGGACAAAATTAAAGCCAAGTACTGTTGCACGGACAACATAGACATTACCTTCACCACACAATCTAAGACGTCGAACAACTGCTATAACAGTATCAGCCAACTCTTGGACTGAATCATGCAAAATTCTGTTAGCTACTTCATCACCATCTTCAGCAGAAGATACCACAACTGGTACAAGTGCTGCAATACGAGCCCAAGATGGATCTGCATATGTCCACCTGTGCCAGAACAAGAGTGGCGATTAAGTACAAGATTCCAAATATCAATGATCAGCTAGAGTACGGAAAAAATATTCACAAATGCTAGAAGCTTCAGAAATATTAACTACTTATGAAATATTACACTATTAATCATTCTAGGAGCTTAAAAATATGGACTATTGAATGGAATGGGTATAGTACACCAACAAGATGAATCTTGAAATGAGAAGAAACTAAAGGAGAATAGATGCTAAGGATTAATGCCTAATGAAAAAAAAAATCCTATCAGAACAATGCAAGCCTGGTCAGGTTTATATTTACATTGATGAACAATATCGTAGCATGGGCACAGAAGGTACACTATTAATCATTCTATGAGCTTAAAAATATGGAATATTGAATAGAATGAGTATAATGCACCAGCAGGGTGAGTCTTGAAATAAGGATTAATGCCTAATGGAAAAATCCTGTTAGAACAATGCAAGCCTGGTCAGGTTTATATTTACATTGATGAACAATATCGTAGCATGGTCACAGAAGGGCACATACTTTTGACACAAGTATCGTAGCTTTGGGCACTAATATCGTAGCTTTGGGCTTTTGGGAGAAAAAAAATGCAGAATGTTATGCAATAAAATTAGTGTGCCTTTTTTTGCATTTTTTTTCTGCCAAAAGCCCAAAACAGGAGGGGAAACCCTACTGTTTTCTTTTGCATATTAATCTACCATTCGAGTTCCCAGGGAAGACAACTGAACTGTATACAGATGATGCATTAGTGTGAGAGAACTTACCCTATGATTTCGTCTGGTGAAGAAAGTTCAAGCTTCTCAAGGATGTCTTTGGTAAGACTAGTTTGTGGCCCACGACCATCATATGCTTTTATAACTGCTGTCAGGGCCTGTGCAGCAATGCCATATCCACTGCATTAATGTACACACAGTCACCTACGTTTTCTTTTGTCACAGGCAAGTTGTATTGGAATCACAGAATAATAGGTTTTATAAGCACCGAGCAAATCTTTTTAAACTACAACAGTCAATGGTGAAGGATTTCAAGATGCTGGAAGACCCATCAATTTGGGTGAGAGGCAGGAGCTGCAAGGCTGAGTCAAATGCACTGAAGGAGAAATGGACATGCTATTTGGCCAACCATTTACTCATGGTCGCTGCCCCCCTTTCATTTAGGGTATGACAGCATCACTCACTTTTGATTCCCAATTCACAGTTTGGCAACCCCCAGTCAGATTTCCTTAACCAAAAGCAGTAAAAGGCCATCTTCCCAATTCCCCAGTTCATAATTCGGCAACCCAAGAACATTGAACATATAAATAACCTTTCTGCGATATGTTTGGGTATAAAGGGCTTTGTTGTCTTTGCATGATATATGCATATAACCTGATATCCAAACAAGATCTGAAAACACCAAATAATTTCTACTGGGTGTGCGACAAACAATGATGCTTGTCAGTTGAGCACCCCCTAGACTTCTGTTTCTCATGTTGCAAATCAGGCATAAACTTTTGAAAAAGAGCATGTGGCAACTGAAAGCACTTATATATCTGTTCCAACAACAAAATCATAAAAAAGGAACGATGTTCTAACAATCCAACTTTAAAGTTCAAACAAGGCACCATAAAGTATACAGTTTCAAGGTTCATAGGGCAATCCAACTTTAAAGTTCAAACAAGGCACCATAAAATATACAGTTTCAAGGTTCATAGGGTCCTGTTGCCATAACCATAGATAATATAACTCACCTACCCCAGTCGCCCAAAACAGGCCCGGCACCAGCTGCTCTTGCTACTTTTCCATCTTCTGTAACCCCATAAGCAATGCATCCAGTGCCTGCAATCAACACACAGCCATGCAGCTTTCCCATTGTACCACTAGCCAGAGCCGCCACTGCGTCATTTTCTACAAAGAACTTGGAATTCTCTGGGAACAGATCCCTGGAGAAAATATACAAGAAAATGATGACTTACTATCAGTTTTGCATTTCTGGCTGTCAGCCTGTTCTGGTTTGTAATGACATACATAAAAAAACAGCACCATTCTGACAATCCAAAGCATCAGGGGTGTCCAAATGAATAGGCTCAAGCAATTGAGCATCTTGATATCAGCATTTATTCAAGTGAAATAGTGGTTGCTGTGGACCACAATAATGCAACACTTTCCTTTAGGTTCAATACTCAAATACAGAGAAAACTATACCGGATCCATTCCAGCATCCTCAGCTGATCTGAAGGATGGTTAACTCCTGATACGGCTAAACAAACTGCTCGGACAGCTGAACGATCTGTGTTGGCCAATGCTAGAGCCTCTGTCATGACCTGCTCGAGAGTTTCCAAGGCGGTGCTTTCTGACGAATAGAGGACAAAGTGGTCAGTATTTCTTTGACTGAACATGGCAAGGGGGAAAAAGAGAAAAATATCACCCAGAAAACATTCCCATGTTCCAATTGTATACTGTGTTACAGAATTCTTCCAGATGCTATTGCTCCCACGTTACAACATGGCAAGGCGGAAAAAAGAGAGAAATATCACTCAGAAAACATTCCCATTTTCCAATTGTATACTGTGTTACAGCTTAGTGGCTTACAGAAACATACATGGTTTGTGTACAGAACTATGGACTCTGGTCGCACATTTGGCACAGTATTCCTTTAGAATGGCAAAGGAAGTCCAGACCACAATGGTATCAAGTATCAATTCAGGGGTAAATGTTGTGCTGTTTTTCCCCATCAGTGAAGTGCTATGCAGACAGTTCATTTATTCCCCAGAAACTCTCCACCAATTGCGAAGATCCAGTATTTCCTATAATCCTTACAGCACCCGCAACTAAAAGTATGACAAAATCAACGGCGATTAGGCAACACCTTTCACGGACACAAAATCCCCCAAAAATTCGACAGGTCAATCACCAAGATCGAATTTTGGACACGAGGTGCGCATCAGGCATCCTCTGAATGGGAAGATCTCTGATGATTACCTCCGACGGAATTGCGGTTTGAGCAGCCGGCAACGGCACGGGCGAGCACGGGGACGGCGGCCGGAGACTCCGGCGGCGACATTGCGGCCGGCAGGCAGACGCAGACGGTGTTGGTGGTGCCGCCATCCACGCCCAGGATCACGCCGCCTTCAGCAAGCGCCGCGGCCGCCGTCGAGTCGCCGTTGTCGTAGCCGCCCATCTCTCGCGTAGACCCACTCCTCTCTTCTCGGGTTGCGCGAGGTAGAAGCGAGTCAAAGTCTGATGATGTATGGCAGATTTTTTTTCTTTTTTCTATCTAGTGCAGGAGAAATACTACTCCCTCCATTTATTTATCTCCTTCATTTAAACAAAAACATTTTATTAAAAATCTCCTTACTTTTACTGCTCACTGATGACCACTTATCTATATTTATTGTCTCTTTACTGCTCATCGGTTGTTCTTTGACTCTAACTTTTCATGTGGGCTCAGTCCGAGATGATTAAATATAAAGTGAATGCTTTTGCTATACTCCTTAGGGCACTCAGAGCACTCACAATGCAAGACTCTATCACAGAGTCCAAGACATTTAATTACATATTATTTATGATATTTTGCTGATGTGGCAGCATATTTATTTAAAAAAGAGATAGAAAAAATAAGACTCCAAGTCTTATTTAGACTCCAAGTCCACATTGTTCGAGGTAATAAATAACTTTAGACTCTATGATAGAGTCTGCATTGTGAGTGCCCTCACAATGCAAGACTCTATCACAGAGTCCAAGACAATTAATTACATATTATTTATGGTATTTTACTGATGTGGCAGCATATTTATTGAAGAAAGAGGTAGAAAAAATAAGACTCTAAGTCTTATTTAGACTCTAAGTCCACATTGTTCGAGGTAATAAATAACTTTAGACTCCATGATAGAGTCTGCATTGTGAGTGCCCTTAGTCATTGTACCGAAGGCTAAAACAAAGGAGATAAAAAATAGAGGGAGTAGTTTTAGAGTGTGAGAGCACTCTCAATATAGAAATCATCATAGTTTCTATAAATATTAATTATAGTGTCACTTAGATATTTTGCTAGTGTGACAAGGTAGTTATTGAAAAGAGAGATCAAAAATCATAAAAAACAATATTTAAATTAGAAACTATGTCTACTCGAGATTTAAGACATAAAGTGATATGATTGGTTGAGAATTAAAAGAGAATAAATATAATTAGATAAAAAGATATTCTATAGAAATATTTATTGGGACTACATTTTTTTATATATATTGTCTATTCTAGCATCGATTCCTCCTGTCGTCTCTTCTCAGGAGGCCCAGGTAGCATGCGTAGAACAATAGTATCTTGTCCTTCCTAGCCTAACACTATCCCAATAAGTACATTGTTATATGTTTGACAGCTAAAAGGTGATTGGAGAGTATATAAGATGGAACTACAAGATCACGTGTAAAAATTAGCAGTAGCTGATTTTAGAATTTTTCTCAAACCGGTTTTTAGAACTAAGGTTCCAGTTTTAATAAAATTTATTAGAATTTCATACATTAAATATACTGATGTGACACTGTATTAATAAAGAGAGATAATAAAATTTTTATGGGAGTAGAGAAAGTTTTATTCTCATAAAACTCTTCTGTACTGTTTATAAAATATAGATATATTGAAAACTGAATCATGAAACTCCCACTAAGGACACTGACAAAGCTACAACAGATTAGACGGGGCGCACTTAGCTCGTGGGTTTATAGACATCTTCTATGTGGGGTGTGTATATGGTGAAATTTTGAACCTAATCACTATTTTTATAAATTTTAGGGGTTACATTTTGCACCCTCTAATCAGCACGTAGCTTCACCCCTAACTGAGGACAGCGTTTTTATACCTATTAATTTTTATAAACACTATATATGAAAACCATGGTCCCAATAGATAATTTCTACAGAATAATTTTTATCCAATCACATTCATTCTTTCTATTCTCAACCAATCATTCACTTATGTCTTGAATTTGTGTAGACATGATTTCTAACTACCTTGTCACATCAGCAAAATGCTTAGGTGACACTATAATTAATGTCTATAAAAACTATGATGGTTTCTGCATTGGAAGTGCTCTAAGGCCAGTCTCAGTGGAGAGTTTCATAGCGTTGTTTCCAATATTGCCATGTCATGTGAAATAAAATAAAACTTGGATGAAACACCCACTCTCAATGGAGAGTTTCATTTCATGGTTTCATAGACATTTAATTTCAAGACTCATAAAGAGTTGGTAATCGTGTCTAGACAGTTTCATTTAGATGAAGCATATTTTTTCTCTCTTTTCTTAAATACACTGTCATGCCATCTAAAATGCCTATATGTCAGCCTATGTAATGTGAATGAAACTCAGATGAAATTACCACTGAGACTGACCTAAGTGGTTTTACTGGAGTTTCATAGACATTAAATATGAAGATATAGTACTATATTAATGAAGAGAGATGATAAAAATTTTATAGAAATACAGAGAGTTTCATGAGTATAATTGTTTCAAAAAAGTACTTCCTCACTATACAAAAAAGTCGACGTTCCATCCACCTCTCAACCAGCACGCGCCATGCAAGAAGCCTAGAACACGCGCCACACCGAGCCACTCACATGCGCCCAACGCTCACATGCAAAGAAAAAACCCACACGCCCAGCCACTCCCATGCAAAAAATAAGTGGCCATTGGGGCTCAAACCTGGATCACAACACTCTAGTAATTGTGCACTAGCCAACTGAGTTGGTTTACTTTCTTATATATTGTCTCTGTCTATGAAAAAATCAATTTTTAGAGTTGGTTTAAGTTAAAATTTTTAAACTTTAACTAAATTTCTAAAAAAATTGCTAAGATTTATAGTATTAAATCAGTATCATTAGATTTATCATAGAATATATTTTCATATGATGCGCATTTTATATCATAGATATTATTACTCTTTTCTATAAAGTTAGTCAAATTTAAAAAGTTTGACTAACACGAATTCTAGGAATTGATTCTTTCATGAGCGGAGGGAGTAGAGACCATTTGCCACCATATTTATTAGGGGCAGATATGGAAAACTAACACCTAATTAATTACTCATTGGTTACCACAATCACGTTCTAAATGTCAAAAAATATGAGTATAGAGGGAGTAGATGTGTTGGAAATTGAGCCATAAAACCTAGACTGAGAATGGCCTAAGGGCACTCCCAATGCAGAAACCATCATGATTTCTATAGACATTAATTATAGTGCCACCTAAGCATTTTGCTGATGTGGTAAAGTAGTTATTGAAGAGAGAGAACAAAAATCATAGAAACTGGATCTAAGTTAGAAACCATGTCTACATGAAATCCAAGACATGAAGTAATATGATTGGCTAAGAATGGAGAGAGAATGAATGTGATTGGATAAAAAAATATTGTATAGAAATTATCCATTGTGACAATAGTTTCTATACATAGTGTCTATGAAAATTAATAGGTATAGAAACTATATGTAGCTTCTAGCATTGGGAATGCTCTTTTATGTCTTGGATCTCGCGTAGAGACTCAGTTTCTATGATTTTTGCTCTCTCTTCAATAACTATCTTATCATATTAGCAAAGTGCTTAGATGGTATCATGATATTAATGTCTATAGAAACTATGATAGTTTCTGTATTGGGAGTGCCCTAATGTACAACAACTTTTTTAGCTATCAAACAATCCCTAGTTAGACCATAGACCTAAGGATGCTCGGTCGGAGCGACGAAGTCACCGCCCTTGCGCCTCTTGGTCTGCTTCTTGGAATGTTGGAGTCAGCCGTCAGGGCAGCCCTTCGTCTTGGAGGACACAGTGGGCCTTGCACTTCCGTGCTTGAACATGCTGCGAATGGCCTTGTCTTGTCGCCGATTGATTATTTATGATCATGAAGAGCTCGGGTCACCGTCTTTGGGTCTTTGCGCGATCTCGTGGTCGTGGATGAGGTCCCTGTCCTTCGCACATCCTGTTCCAAAATTAAAAAAAAGATTGTCTCCGTTCGGTTAACGCTTCCGACGCTGGGAACCATTCCAGCCGTGAAATAGATATATAAATTAAAGAAACGTTCCGGCTGGAAACAATTCCTAGGGTCAATCCTTAGGAAACGAATAGAGTCTAAGGGGGTTGGAGGAGACTGAAGGAGATTTTAACCTGCTGGAGATTAAATCTTTCTCAGTCACATCCAATCCTCATGGGCCTTGTTTAGTTTACCCCGAAATCCAAAAAGTTTTTAAGATTTCCCGTCACATCGAATCTTGCGGCACATGCATGAAATATTAAATATAGACGAAAACAAACCCTAAACACTAGTTAGTTCATAATTAGACAATATTTGTCAAATAAAAACGAAAGTGCTACGGTAGCGAAATTCGAAATTTTTTCGGAACTAAACAAGGCCATGGTTTTGGAATCAAACGAATAGACCCTTACGGATCTCTGACAGAGAATTCTTCTTTTTGCAGAATGTTGTTCCTGACAGTCTCGTTTTCCTCCTAGATGCATCTGTGTAGACCCCGCGTTTTTAGGTCTATTATAGGCGAACAGAAAATTGTTGACAAAGCACACCTGGGGATCATCCTTATCCCAGTCTATGGCGGAGAGCACCATTGACGGCGGGTTAACTGCAGAGTCAGGTAGTGGCAGCCCGAGCTCTCGACTCCATCGTAGTTGTTATCCAAGGGCGGGGCAGGATGATATATTGCTGTGGTAACCAAAATAACTTACAATTCGAAACCGATAGAGTACTGAATAATTAATCCAAAGCATGTACTTCAATATATTGTTCAAATCATGATCGATCATATCAACAATTATCATCATGTCAATTTTGATTTTAACAATTGAATTTGGCACTTAACGAAACAAAATAGGAAGTCGTGTCAAATCAGAGCTTATATAACCAAAAAAAATATTCAGAAGAAGAAAAATAGGAAGTCCCAACTCTCAAGGCTTATCGGGACTCGATCTCTGTGATGGACACTTCATTCCGCGATGATTTCGTTTTGGTTCTTCCCCAGGAAATTGAAGCTTTTGGATTTAGTTCATCATCAGTCTCACGGAACCAAATGGTTGGCCTGGACAAAGGGGGGAGACAGGCGGCTGCGTTGCTATTAAGCATGTAGTTAACAGCTGACATCAACGACCGATCTGTAGGTTTTTGCTCGACACACAATAGCCCAATGTGGATGCACTTCAACACAATGTCAGCTGGATAGTTGCTATTCAAGGATGCATCAATCAAGTTGATGGCTTTATCCCTGGTCCAATGCTCCCATATCTGTATCAAATAGGTACACACTGATTATGAGACGGCAATAAGTGCCTGTCCCGAATTTGACATGTGTATGCCTGTGAAGTACTTACAAGGTTTATAAGATCAACATCTTGCTCACTGTTGTAGGAGACATAGTTTCTTCTCCCCGTGACGATCTCTAGGACCAAAACACCAAAGCTAAACACGTCTACACACTGATTATGAGACGGCAATAAGTGCCTGTCCCGAATTTGACATGTGTATGCCTGTGAAGTACTTACAAGGTTTATAAGATCAACATCTTGCTCACTGTTGTAGGAGACATAGTTTCTTCTCCCCGTGACGATCTCTAGGACCAAAACACCAAAGCTAAACACGTCTGACTTCATTGAACACTGACCACGCATCGCATACTCTGGTGACATGTATCCACTGTAATAAGATTATTATAGGTTTTATTACCTGAGCTAATCCGATAACAAATTATTGGCAAATAATTAAAATGTTTTACCATACTTACTACGTTCCAGCAATGCGGTTAGTGACAACGTGTGATTGATCCCTTCCAAATATCTTCGCTAAGCCAAAGTCTGAAATCTTAGGATTATAAGCAGAATCCAACAGAACATTGCTTGCTTTGAGGTCCCGATGAACTATCTTCAGTTGAGAATCTTCATGAAGGTATTGTAAGCCTCTAGCGATCCCACTTATAATTTTAAACCTTTGTGCCCAATCTAGCTCCTTAGCTTTCTCTGCATCTACCACTCAAGCAAGAAACATATATAAGTTAGCATAGAGTACAGTAATTTGGTCTCGAAGTTAGCCCTAACTGGGGATTCATTTCTTTTAATTAGATAAACACCGAGCTCAGGAAATACCAAAAAGAATTGTATCAAGGCTTCTATTGGGCATGTATTCATATGCAAGTATCTTTTCATTTTCTTCCAAGCAAACGCCAATAAGCCGGACAAGATTGTTGTGGTTCAGTTTGGCGACTAAAAGTAGTTCAGTTTTTAGCTCTTCTATCCCTTGTCTGGAAGTCTGTGCTAGTCTCTTCACGGCTATTTCCTGACCATCAGGTAGGTCTCCCTGCAAATAGGTAAAGAAAGATATGGGCTATGGAGAGATAAAAACACAATTAGTATCTTTTGTGGTGCATTTTTTTTTTAGAAAAATTGGAGGGGTTGCCCCCCCCACCCCCCTGAAATTTATTAAAAACACTAAATAAAGGGAGTGCACAGGTACAGCTCAAGAAACAAAAAAGGAAAAGAAGGAAATCAACAGGATTACACAAAAGGGTTCTAATTGATACCTTGTATACTACACCGAAGCCACCTTCACCGAGCCTTTTGTGTTCAGAAAAGTCACCAGTAGCAACTCGTAGTGTTGACAGATCAAGAAGCAGTGAACCAATACTTTCAATATCATCCGGAGTAGTTGATTCTATTTGAAATTTGAGGAGAGAAGTAATCAATGGCGGTTCACATTTTAGTAAATATTTTTAGAAGAACACTCATGACCAAATTGCATGATTTTAAGGAAAAATGGTCTAAAAGCATCTTGAGGAACTGAACTTAGTATGTATTGAAAGATAACCGTACGAGACATCAACAATGCATTTTTCTTTTTTTTAGGAATCAGGAGAGGATATCCCCCACTATTTACTTATATTAAATATAAATATAATAGCTACAAAGAAAACTAAATACAATTGGGCTTCTAGCCATTGTTCAGTTTTTTAGATAAAAAGCCATTGTTCAAGGCAAATTCTTTCTTGAAGATCATACACATCTCTAAAAGGTTGGTCAATTTTCTCGAAACATGAAATGATTTATTGTTGAGGCATAAATACCTATTAAATATAGTAGAGACAAAACTGGAGCAGAGAAGAATTTGAAGACATGGACTAGAAAACTTTCCCCTATTTAGTTGTTGTCCGTGTTCTTCACCTCTAGCTCCAGGCCCTAAAGTACTCCAAATGGCTCTAAAGACAATCGCAACATAGAAGCTATGTGATGTGATAGTTTCCATATATACTTGCTAATTTATATAGACACCACTTATCAAACTTATGCTCTCAATATATAGTTTCTATAAGTTAAATATTCGTCTATTTTTTTTTGATAAAACTGGAGGGGTCAGAGCCCCTATAGGAATTTTATTGAAAAAGGTTAACAAAATAGAGCGAGTTCTCGTGACATCTACCAATCACATCTCTTTGTATTTTGGTTCTTGTATAGACATGCATGGTTCCTGTATAAAAAACCATTTCATTGTCTCTCTTCAATAACTATAATGAGACATCAGCGTTTTGCTAAGTTGACGTACTAATTAATAGCTATAGAAACCATCTAGTTTCTGGCTTTAGAGTGCCCTAATTAATTTACAATACAGTAACAAGAGCAGGTTAACCCTGTGGATTCCATCCCTTTTCCACTATTTTTTTTTTGTCACCGGGAGCTTACAGTTTAGCACAGGCGTGTTTGTGGAGGGGCTGTTATGTTGTGCTGAAGTGGTGGGGAGCCATTCCGTGCACGGTGCTACTGTGGTCGACTGATAGGAGAGCCCCGACAACAGTGGCTTGGCTGGTGTGCTGAACTGGTGGGCGAGTACACAGGTGTGAATCGGCAAGAGGTGCTGCTCTGTTCTTGTTCAGGCCACAGTGTCAGGATACGTGGCTCTGTTCACCAGGCCGACCAATATGTGCTTTCACACACTCTAGTTTGATACATGTTAGAACCGGTGGTGTCCACCGAGTGTTTTCGATCTACGCTTTCACAGGTCCTAAGTCCACTAAAACTGACAATATATAAGACATTGGGTTCAATTCAACCCAAAAGACTAGTCTAATAATGAAGACTTCTCCCATCTTATATGTTGTATTTCTCCATCATCGCTACACGATGTGGTATACACAAGGCCTAGTAAGAACGGTGGAGGAATACAGGCTCTGGGTCTGCTCCTTCGTTCCCTAGTTGACTTTGGCTCTGATTCTCTAAATGAGTGATTCTACTTGATTATGGTAAAGGAACTGATGATAATTGGTTTTAGAGTGATTTTTGTGGGTTTTGAGCAGGGAGTAGTAGAGAACATGTCTTTTTTAGCTCCCACCTCCTAATATAAATGGAAAAGTGATTCTTACATAGCCCCAATCTGAATCTATGCGAGACTTAGCTATTTAGCTGGAGAGATTCTCCTGGAGAATCGCTACCAGAGAGCCTTGCTAAATCCTAAGTGGCAGCGTTAGCAATTTAAAGGTACATATCAATTATTCAGAAATCCCAACAAGTCTCTCCTACCCCAACTCGTCCTCATCGGGTTTTCTTCTATTCAGAAACCTAACATGGCTAACATGTCTCTCCTCTTCTTCCATTCAAAAACCCTAATAGGTTTCTCTCTTCCATTTAGAAACCCAACGGGTCTCTCCTCATCTTCCATTCAGAAACCCCAATAGGTGTCTCCTTCTCCCCCTCATCCTCTTAGGGTCTTCTTCCATCATCCTACCTCCATTCCTTCTACTCCTTTCGTTCCAAATTATAAAATATTTTGGCTCTTCTAGATATATCCGGCTCTGATTTGGTTTTGTTGACCAAAAAAAAAAAAAACAAACAAAGAAATGGACTTGCATTGGCTTGTGCATCGACATGTTGATCAAGTGCCGATTAGGAAAAGCGAAGGACCAGCGCCATGCGTATGTGCACAAGAGATCAAGGGCCGACATTAAGAGATGTATAAAAGAGAAACCTTATGATGATCAACGAGCACAGAGCTGCATTAAGAGATGTATAGCAGACTAGCAGCTATGAGCACGTCAGAAGAGACCACCATGGTGATGAAGAAAATGGGAGTGCATCAAGAGTTCAAGATTTTGAGTGGACTGCGATGCTTACTTGCATTGCTTAGATGTGCTTACGTCAACTAGATTTTACTGGGGCACATGGGCTAGTGGCTGAGTCTCTAGAAATTTG
Source organism: Sorghum bicolor (assembly GCF_000003195.3). NCBI lineage: Eukaryota > Viridiplantae > Streptophyta > Magnoliopsida > Poales > Poaceae > Sorghum > Sorghum bicolor. Next base: position 2,671,159 of record NC_012876.2, on the reverse strand, counting down.
CATGGAGCAAGGGGAGGCCATCGCCCAGGATGGTCTCTGCACGTAGCTCCGCCAGTGGTAAGGATAAAAATGAAGTAAACAATAACTATACTGAATTAAGCAAAACAGAGGACTGCTGGCCGGAATGGAAGTACAAATATTTCATCAATTTCTTGTGCTAAATTTCAAAAAAAAAACAGTTAAGGGGATTTACTTAGTTGTAGCGCTTTTGCCGCCAGTCGTCGTCTCCTCCATAAACAATACCAGCACGCTATAAAGGTAATTAATACTGCAGCAATTGTAGGAACTGCAATGGCCACAACTTTACTTCTATTGTCAGTTATTCCTTCTGCAAAGAAAAACCAAAATATGAGTTCCAGAAAATAATACATATGGATGTATGTGTTGGTTATTACTAGAAATTAACGTAATTTCAACAACTGCTTGAAGTTTTTTTTTTTTTTTTAAAAAAATCTGCTTCCTTCTATATGACGATGTTTGAAATTCCGAGAGTATAGGCCAAGCCCATAGGCCACAGTTCCAAATGATCCAACTTTTCAAAAGACTGATTAAGAGCTCAAAGTTTTAAAAATTTGATGCGACATGAAACCTGTAAGATGTAGTATTCACAACAACAACAACAACAACAACAACAACAACAACAATAATAAAAAACAATACAGTAGAAACTATAATGTAGTTTGGTACATATGTACCCCAACCCAAATGAAACAATTTAGTTCCTACAAGCATCCAGGTTTATCAGAAGTTACTCATGTACGGATGGGTTTTTTTTTTGGAGGAAACTCATGTACCAATGGTTGGTTTGTCTCTACAGCTCACAACACCTTGCTCGGCAAGGACAGCCTAGCCAGCGTCAGTGAGCATTTTTGGCTGGCTCTGGTTGGTGACATAAATCTAGAAAGTAAGGGGGTGTTTAGTTTCCCTCAAATTTCAAAAATTTTTGGGTTTTGGTTCATTATTTTGCAAAATAAAACTAAACACTATGCAAAAATTTTGGCAAAAAATGGCTATTTTTCATTTTGGATTTTGGCCTCAAGAGGCCAAAAAAAACCAGAAGAGTCTCATGAGGCCCTCATGACGGCAATAAATTATGCATTTTGGATGGAACTAAACATGACCCTAAAAATTTCAGCATTTTGCATTTTATCATTCTAAGTAGTTGACATTTTGTATTTTACATTCTTTTGAAACTAAACACCCCCTAAGAAAAACGAAATAGCGAGCAAGACAACCAAACATCAATTTTCTTGCCCAGCATGGCAAGCAAGCAACGACAAAGATTCCAAACACACCCTCCACCATCCACCGAGAAAGGGCTTGTTTGATTCCTCTCGCTAAATTTTGGTCAAACAAAACTATTTTAGTTACTTTTGGATGACTAATGAGATTAAACTATTTTAGCTCTTTTTAGTTAGTGTGTTTGGAACTTTAGCTACTAAAGTGACTAAAGTTTAGCTAGCTAAAATTTAGCAAGAGAACCAAACACGACCAAAATGAGCCACAAAGGTGTAAGGAGAGAATAAAATGCTTTGATAGATATTTATTTTATTGTGAATACCGAATAAATACTCACTAATCTTTTTGTCCAAAACAATCTGGATGCACCTTGATTAGATGGAGCGCCCGAGTAGTGTTCATGCATTGAACTCCAGCCACCCAACGCTACACAAGACACATAATCTAGAGCTAAAACCCAAGGGCGTCCCCAACAAGACTGAATCAGTTAGCTATTTGAGTATCTAGGTCAGCATGCATCCTATTAAAGTTAAGCATGCAGCACGCAGGCCAAAGGCACGACCCAAAGCACGGTGATTTGGGTTTCTTTCTTCCTCGGGATTCGGCACTTTTGAGAAAATGAAGTGCATATTTTCTATTGCGCCGTGGAAAATTTAGTGAAGTCGCGGGAGTGTTACCGGACGCTGGTCGCGGAGGCGTCGGACGCTGGCCCAACGTCTGGTGTATTCTCAGTTTGCGGTGCGAGTGAAAACCGTGCATCAGACTGTCCGATGGGTGAGCGTCGGACGTGGCTCCGACACTGTTCCCGCATCTGACGGAGTGTGACGTCAGTGTTTGTGCGTGCGAGCGAGCCTCTGTGGTTGTGAGCGTTGGACGCCAGGGAGCGTCCAGTGTGGACGCATCGGATGCGTCCGACATCCCTGCGTGTTTACAGGTCTCCCTGAGTAGCGTCCGATGCAACGCATTGTCTCTGAGAATTTAAACGTTTAAGTGACTGTTGGAGTTGAACGGGTCAAATTTGACTGAGTATATGTGACAGTCATTGGGTTCCAGCATCTGACGGCTCACCGTGTGCGCGTTCAACGCCTCTAATTTCTATCCAGTGAAAGAGCCAACGACTCTATTTGTTTCAAAGGCTTATAAATAATTGTTGGCCAGCTTGGGGCTCACACTCTTGGCATTCTAGCATAATTGACATCCTTGTGAGTCTAAGCAAACATCTTCCACTCATCTCCTTTATAGATTAAGCATCTTTGTGAGATTGGAAGTGATTCCAAATACATTTGATTTAGTGATTGTATCTACTAGCACTTGGAGATCGATTTGGCTGCGGTTTTCTTGTTACTCTTGGTGGTTGCCGTCACCTAGATGGCTTGGAGCAGCGGAGGAGCATTGGCACGAGTTGATGATTGTTCGTGGCCATCTCTCGGTGATTATGAGGAGTTTTGTGCCTCCTCCGACGGAGAGCCGAAAGGTAACTCTAGTGGATTGCTCGTGTCATTGAGCTACCTCACTTGTGGGTAGGTTCTTACGGTGTCCTAGTGCGGACGAGGTTCGTGCTACACCTCTTAGCTGCCGAACCACCAAGTGTTGATCGACACAACGGGGACATAGCTTGCCGGCAAGCACGTGAACCTCGGAAAAAAAACGGTGTCACATTTGTGTTTGATTTGCATTCTCCCAGTGCTTGATTGTTCATATATTGGTGATTGGTTCATCCCCTACACGACGGTATAAATATTTCATCCTCTCCATCTACTTACCGCAAAGTAGTGTAACCAGTTTAGTTGCTAAATTTTGCTTTGTGTAAGTTAAGCTCACTATTGTATCTTGTAGAGACTTAGTTCTTGTATGCCTAGTAATTTTAGCAACTAGAATTATTGGTCAGGTGGCTTGCAAACACCCTATTATAGAGGTAGAACAAAAAGCTTCACTTTATTATTTACTAACCTCTTGCTCTAGTGATTTTGTAGAATTTTTAAATAAGCTATTCACCCCTAGCTATATTAGGACTTTTTCACGTGATCCCTCTGTACCTTTTTATCTATCATTACCACTTCCTCAGAAATCAAACATACTCAAATATTTATTGTACATATATAAGTATCATTGAATAGACCTTTGGATCTAATTTTTATAATAATTTTATTTAAAGATATAAATATTGCCAATGTTTTTTTATAAATCTAGTTAAACTTTATTTTTTTTACAGTGATACTTAAATAGGGATAGAGGGAGTATGTGGTGGCCAGAACCGTAGGAAAAGAGGCCAGGATGAGCTATGGGCTTGTGGTTCAGGTCAGCAGCGAAGTGGTTTGGGCAGAGGAAGCATCGAACAAATTAAAATGAAGAAGAGATAGAGATAGAGGCATTTAAGTACTCCTTTCGTTCTAAATCATAAGTGGCTCTGATTTTTTTGGTACATCAATTTTGCTATGTAATATACGTCTAGATACATAGCATAAAAAAAAAATCAATGTGACTTATAACTTAGGATGGGGAAGTATTATCCAATATACAGTATATATATATTTAATTATATCTTGGTATATGTATTTAAAATTGAGAAACTATATAAATAATGGTCAGGTCAGCGTGGTGTGAGAAATGTAAAAGAAACGAGGCAGTAGTAACGTAACGACTTACCTCCGGTGGCTTGAGACGCTGGTGCAGGCGACGGCCCGTTGGGCGGCTGGAGTTGCAGTAGCGGGCGGCCATAGAAGAAAGGGTACGTCTCAAACCGGTAGTTGCAGCGCACCCCGAGAACTCGACCGCCTTTCTTCCCGGCGAAAAATTCCTTTGTGAACCTCCCAATTATGTACCAGAGACAGCTCCGGCACTGGTCGGCCGTCATGTCCGGCGTACACTGCGCCAACGAGTAAATCTTGGGGAATTCCTCGTCGTCGAAGGGCGCCTCCCCGGTGCCGAATCGCCTGGTGGTCTGGTCCGCCGCCGCGTACTCTACGGTGGCGTTGACGAGTCGAGCGGTGGCTGCTTCGAAAGACGGCGCCACGGCGGCGCTGAGATTCTCGTAGTTCCAGGTGATCGTCATCCCTGTGTCGTAGGGAGGCCTGATGGGGAAGCCCTGCTCGCTGAAGCGGACGATGCATGGGTCGTCGTAGATTGTCACGGTCTTGACGAGCGGGCAGACCTCCCCGGCTGCCTGAATAGCCGCGGCGACGCAGGTGGCGCAGGACGAGGCGTTGGTGTCGCCACGGCAGAGCGCGATTGCGTAGATGACGTCCGGGGAGATGCCAGAGGAGCCGGAGGCGAAGAGGTAGTTGGGATTCGAGGACGCGTACTGTGGGAGGAAGCTGGCTAGGTATTCTATGTTTGCTTTGTACGTGCTGTTCTTGGTGTAGTTACCGCTGCTGGTTTCGCAGATCGGCCATGGCGGCTGAGCCTGCAGGGCGGCGGTGCTCAAGAGCGTTAAAGCCACCAAGGTGGCCACGACAACCATGGAGGATTCTGATTTTCGAGAGATTATGGTGGCTGCTTCTTGTTGCTGGCCGGGGTGAGGAGCTGAGAAGGGGAATAGGAGTAATAATATAATAATGGATAACAGAGAAAGTCACGTGTTCCCCTGTTTAGTCCCCACCTAAAAATTTTTCATCCATCACATCGAATCTTTGGACACATGCATGATCATTAAATGTAGATAAAAAATAAACTAATTACACAGTTTAGTTGAGAATCGCGAGACGAATCTTTTAAGCCTAGTTACTCCATGATTAGCCTTAAGTGCTACAGTAACCCACATATGCTAATGACATATTACTTATGCTTTTAATAAATTTGTCTTGCGATGTACGTACTACATAGCCAACACCTGGAGATGACGGCCCCGACCTCTGCGCCCGCCGGCCCAACCTCTGCGCCCGCCGCCGCTTCCACCGAGAGCGGCGCCGCGAAGGCGACGGAGAAGCGGCCCGTGCAGGCAGGGGAGGCGATTCTAGGCGAGCGGGAGGACTCCTCTCTGGAGCACCGTCGACGGGGAATCTCCGCGCCTGGGAAGCGTCCGGAGGGAGCTGGGTGTGCAGAAGCGCATGCAGGGGAGAGGAAGGACTTCCGTCGGGGCCTCGCCGATGGGACAACCCTGCGAACTCATCGGTGTTCCGCCGACGGGGAAACCATGCGGGGGATCCGGTTCCAGGAGGAATCTCACATAGGTGTGGATCCCCTTCTGGATCAGGTGATGGAGCTTCTTCTCGATTTCCGGTGATCTCGTCTCTGCGACATTTTTGTGAATCTGATTTTCCTTCAATTCGTGATTCCATTCGATTTGGGGCGAAACAGAGAAGATTTGGGCCTCCTTTTGTTGATCATGATCCGAAACTTCGTTTTGCAATTGAGAAACGTGATTTTCCGTTTGAAGAAGTTTCTGTAGATACTCTGAAAATCAAAGATACTCCAATTCGTTTACACTGGAATTCTTATCGTAGGACTAAGAGTTCTGAAGATTTAGTTTCAGATGATTTTGTTCAATTCAGGCAGGAACAGGGGATTGGGGGATTTGAGAAGTGGTTTCGGAGACCGCCTAAAGTGAGGCTGATCCCTGGAATTTTAGGGCCACACCCTTCTGTGAAGCCTCGTGAAATTCATTCGATAGTGGAGGGGTATATGGGTAAAATGGACTCCGAGACGGGGCTCTTTTCTCTACCCGATACCTTTTCCCTCACCCGAACCGGGGAGGGCTCTTCTGCGGCAGGCAACCCTAACTCTATCCCATCCCCTTCTTCTCCCACCTCCAATCTAGCTAAATTCGTAGGGCATCTATGGAAAGGTGCAAGACCTCGCTCTTTTGCGGCAGTGGTGCGAGCCAATCCGGCTCCCACGGTTGTGGTGGAGATGCAATCGCGGGGAGAGGGTCGGGGTGGAGGCTTTGGGTCCAACAGAGGGAGATTTGGATCGGATCGAGGAGGATTTGCTCAAGGTCGCGGCAGTAGAGGGGGTTTCGGCTACAATCGTGGTGGCTTCGGGCAAGACTGTGGTGGTTTTGGCTATGGTCGAGGAGGATTTGCAGGTGGTGGGCAGGGAAGAGGGTTTGGTGGATCTGGTGGAAGACAAAATTCTTGGAAAAGAAAAGATGAAGGGATAGCTAGTGATGAGGTTGTGGAGAACAAATCTGGTGGTGGAGAAGAGATTGACAAGACTGCTATGGAGTCAGAGATGAGTAAGGCTAAGTGGGAAGGAAAAAGACCTCTTGATGATGACAAACAAGATAAGTGGGTGTCCAGAGGGGCTGAGGCTGCTGTGAAAAATGATCATCAGAAGAGTGAAGGTACAAAAAATGCTTCTGTTCTCCAGGAATCCTCTCATCCTGATGACCAGTACACTGTCATATGTGATAGATGTGGTCTTTCTAATCATACTGCCAAAGATTGCCGTAGGATTTTGTGTGAGATTTGTGGTTTTTATAATCATAGCACTTTTGAATGCAAAAAATGCCTCCCTTGGAACTATGGTCCTGAATTATGTGCTACTCAAGTAGAAGAACAAAGTTTCTTTTATATTGAAGAATGCATTGATCCTAGGGTGGCTTTGGAAAAAGCTAGTACTGCTGTTATTACTGTGACCAGTGGTACTGCCAATGCAAAAAATATTGAATTTGAGTTCATGAATTTGATTGGTGCTGATGCTTGGCGTTGGAAAGCTCGTCCTATAGCTGACAGTAAATTCTTGCTTAGATTTCCAACTGCTAAGATGGTTAATGAATGGAGTCGTATAAAGAATCTTACTCTGAAAAATGATGCTCAAATTAAGATAGAAGCTTGGTCTCCTGCTGTAGGGGCCAAAGGTGTGCTGCAAACTGCTTGGTTTAGAGTCTCTGGTATTCCTGATGATCAAAGATCCATTCTCACTCTAGCCAAAGTTGGTGGATTAGTGGGGAAAGTGATTGAAATTGATGAAGGGTCAAGATATAGATATGATTATGTGAGGCTCAAGATTGCCTGTAGAGATGTGACAAGGGTACCTAAATCTGCTGAAAGCTTTCTGGGGATGTTTCTGATTGATTTTGGCTTTGAAAGGGAAGTTGGGTTAGACAATGGATCTAAAGTTCTCAAAAGTGGGATTATGGTGGGTGACCCTGATATACCTCCTCCTGCTAAGAGAAACAAATCTGACCAAGATGAGGACAGAAAACATGATAACAGAGATACTTCATCTCAGGATGCCTCAAAACAGTCTAAGAAAAATGAGACAGAAGGCAGTAAACAGGTAGTGTGCTGGTCTGCTCCTTCTAAGATGGATACAACAAACAAGGCTCCCTCTAAGTTGATGGCAGATGCTCAGAAAACTCATAAGAAGAATGTCAGCAATGATGATGATGAAAGAGTTCACATCCTTGATAACTTTGAAGACTCTGATTCTGACAATGACTCTTTTGCTATCAAATTATCTATGTTGGCTGGTCTGGAAACTGATGGTCAAACATCCAAGCAAGTTCTAGGGGAACCTTCTAAACAAATCTGGTTTGTGAATGAGATCAATGCTGTGAATACTGAAGAGCCAACTAAGAAAGTTTTGGTTGGTATCACTGAGGATGAAGGACATACAAGCATTGAGAAAGCTTCTCAATCTGTTTGTTCTCCTGAGATTTTCATACCTGATGATAATATTATTACAACTCAAGAAAGTGTTGGTATGGAGCTTGATAAGGAGTCTTCGGCTCTAGAGGTTCCAGTTCAGCCCAACCACAAGATGGAAATTGATGTTGAAGCAGCTCAAGTCCAAGAAAGAAGGAGGAGTGAAAGGCTCAAAAAAGATACAACACTCAACACTATGGAGAAAGTTGAAAAGAGGGTTCAGAAGGCTAATCTTGAAGGTAACTCTTCAAACTATAATTCTTTTTCTGTTTTGCCAAATGAAGAACTTGCTGCTATTACTTCTTGTATGGGTATTGTAGTAGAAGAGGAGGATTTTGACACCTTTAATGTGACTAAAGACCTAGAAAAAGTAAGAGATGATCTTTATCATAAACAATTGTGCAAGAATAAGAATCCTCCAACTGAGTCAGTTGAAGGGGACCAGGAAGGAAGTGATGTATTAGCTATTGAATGGCACAAAGATGAGTCTTCTGAAATAGAGGATTTCATTTTGGTTGAATCTAGGAAGAAAAAAAGGGATAGAAGGAGAAGCTTAATGCTTTCCACAATGACTAAAGAAAAGAAAAGCATACAGGAAAATCCTGGTGCACAAAATAAAAAAGGGAGAAAGCCTAGTAAAGCTACTCTCATTAAACAACATAAGAAAGTCAAAAAATGAATATACAAGGGTTGATTTGGAATTGTAGAGGTCTGAGGAAAAAAAGGAGTCTATACTTTCTTGAAGGATCTTATATATCAATACCGCTTTCATTTCATTGGACTTCAAGAAACAATGGTTCAGGATTGTGAACAAAAACTGCTTAAAAAGTTTGACTATTATGATGATTATTTGTGGCTTTATAACTCATCAAATGGGAAATCAGGTGGCATCCTTGTTGGGGTTAGAATTGAGCTATATGATGTTGGATCTTTTCAGCAAGGGAAATATATGATACAAGTTAACCTGTGGGATAAACAGTTAAAACAGAAATGGAATTTGTTAGTAGTTTATGGGGCTCCTCATGATGATAGTAAAATGGAATTTTTGGCTGAGCTCTCCTCCTTTTGTTCTAGAAATACTGAACCTATTATCATTGGAGGTGATTTTAATATTTTGAGATATGCAAATGAGAGAAATAAACCTCATGGACTAAATAAATTTTCTAGTTTGTTCAATTCCTTGATTGGCTTCTATGAGTTGAAAGAAATTATAATGACTGGAGGCTTGTTCACTTGGTCTAATAATCAGGAGGATCCTATTTTAGAAAAGTTGGATAGAATTCTAGTCTCCAAAGATTGGGAGGAAATGTTTCCCACAGTTATGGTTAAAAGACTACCTAGAGAGATCTCTGATCACAATCCTTTAATTCTATCTTCTGGTTTGCAAAAAACCAAGACCCCTATTCAATTCAAATTTGAACTTAGCTGGTTACATAATCCAGATTTCCTTGAGGCTGTAGAGAGGATTTGGTCCAAACCCTGCAATACTAGAACTTCTTTAGATAAGATACAGCAAAAATTGAAGTTGATTAAGTAGTATTTTAAAGGATGGGGTTTTAGTTTGCAGGGAGATTTGAGAAAACAGAGGAAACTTATTAGTGAAAAACTGACAAATTTGGAATCTTTAGAAGACATGGGTGATTTATCTGATGGACAAGTTAGAGAAAAAATGCAGCTGACTAAGGAGTCCTTAGAGCTGTTGGATCAAGAGGAAACTTATTGGATAAATAGATGTCATGAACAATGGTTGTTGAAAGGTGACAATAACACTAAATACTTTCATAGCATTGCTAATGGTAGGAAGAGAAAAAATAATGTCCTTTTTCTTGAGAGTGATGGTCATGTTATTGAAGGAGATGAGAATTTGTTAAATCATGCCACTGAATATTATACAGAGTTGTTTGGACCTGCTGATGATCATAATATTCATATCGATTCAAGTTTATGGAATGAATTAGAACAAGTATCTGCAGAAGAAAATCAAATGTTGATAAGACCTTTTTCTGAGTCAGAAATTAAAGAGGCTCTTTTTCAAATGGAAAAAAATAAAGCAGCAGGACCGGATAAAATTCCAATTGAATTCTTTCAAGCTTGCTGGAGTATTGTTAAAAACAGATGTTATGAAGCTTTTTGAGGAATTCTATAATGATACAATTGATATTTTAAGAATCAACTATGGAATCATCACCTTATTACCAAAGGTTTCTGAAGCTTCTAAAATTCAACAATTTAGACCAATTTGCTTGTTGAACTGTCTATACAAACTCGTCACCAAAACATTAACATTGAGATTGGAGAGAGTGGCTGATAAGTTGATTCATCAAAATCAAACTGCCTTCATGAAAGGAAGGAATATTATGAATGGAGTGATGATCTTACATGAAATACTACATGAAACCAAAAGGAAAAAACAGATGGGAGTAATTCTGAAATTGGATTTTGAAAAAGCATATGATAAAGTCAAATGGAATTTTTTATTTGAATGTCTAGTAGCTAGAGGATTTGATCAAAAGTGGTGTCATTGGATCGAGAAAGTGGTATCTGGAGGAACTGTAAGTGTGAAATTGAATAATTTGGTTGGGCCTTACATCAAGAGCTTTAAAGGAGTAAGACAAGGTGATCCTTTATCCCCGTTGCTCTTTAACTTTGTAGCAGATGGTTTGTCCAGGATGATTCATAAAGCACAAAAAAATGATTTATTCACTGGTTTGGTTGATCACATTATTGATAAAGGGGTAGCTGTATTACAATATGCTGATGACACCATAATCTGTTTGAAACATAGTATACAAGGAGCAAGAAACATGAAGCTTTTACTATATATGTATGAAATGATGGCTGGTCTCAAAATTAATTTCTATAAAAGTGAAGTTTTAACTATTAATGATGAGGATAACTGGGCTAGTAAGTATGCTGAGATTTTAACTGTCAAATTGGAACATTTCCCATCAAATATCTCGGTGTGCCAGTTAGTCCAAGTCGGTTACATGTGATTGATTGGATGCCTTTGGTTGAAAAAAATAGTAAAAAACTTGATGTCTGGAAAGGAGGCTTAATGTCCATTGCTGGGAGGAACATTCTTATCAATGCTAGCTTGAGTAATACTGCTGTGTATCATATGTCTATTTATCTTCTTCCCAAGACTATCATTGATAAAATTGACAAGATTAGAAGAACCTTTTTTTGGCAAGGAGGTGGAACTAAAAAGAAATATCATCTGATTAGATGGACAAAGATTTGTAAAAACAGGAAAAAAGGTGGTTTAGGTATTAGAGATTTGAAGAAGATGAATATTAGTCTAATGATGAAATGGTGGTGGAAACTTGATAATGAAAAAGGGCTTTGGCAAGAGATTGTTAAATTTAAATATCTGAAAAAAGATTCTATCTGTACTGTGAAGCATAAGCAAAATGATTCGGCCGTTTGGTCAGATTTGTTGAAAATAAAAGAATTATATCTACAAGGTAGGAAAATGATTGTCAAAAATGGACAGAGAACTTCTTTTTGGAAAGACACTTGGTTGATGGAGAAACCGTTAGAGAATCTCTTTCCTGATCTTTTCAAGTTGTGTTCTCTACCTAATATTTCGGTGGCTTCTGCTAGACAAAATTCGGTTTGCTTTTCTAGATGGTTGTTTGATGACTTAAGAGATGATTGGGGTCATATAATGAATCAATTTAATGAAATCTCTCTGAATAATGATGAAGATAGGGTCATATGGAATCTGGGAAAGAAAGAAAAATTCACAGTGAAATCAGTATATAAAGCTTTAACAAAAAATGATGCTGGTCCTTATTTTTTGAAAATATGGAAAGGAAAAATTCCTGCTAAGATCAAAATCTTTCTATGGCTTGTGGCTAACAATGCTATACTTACAAGAGATAACATGATTCGTAGGAAATGGACGGGTGACCCTTCTTGTCTCTTCTGTGATCAAGATGAATCGGTTTCTCATCTTCTTTTTCAATGTTCTATGGCTAAAGCCGTGTGGGGGATTGTGGCCTTTTCCCTTGGAGCAACAAATGTGTCTAGAAACTTTGATCAATGCTGGTTGTGGTGTGAGAAGTGGCTTCCTCTTAGACAAAATTTTCATGCAATTGGCATTGCAGCGATTTGTTGGGCTATTTGTGTAACACCCTAAATTTTGCTTCTTTGAAAATAGAGCTAAAATAATTTATTTTGTATTTTTGTGCTCATGAAAACATAGGAAAATAATTTTTTTTCATCAAATTAAAATTTATCATAGGGTACAGCAACATTGTTGTGCATACATGCTGATACATATGTTTTATGTGATGTTTGTTTGTTGCTTCTTTGTATGTGGAGAGTGAGCAAAGTCTTTAAAATGCGTTTAGTAGGTCGATCTTCCTTATCCGACATGTCTTTTATATTCTTCTATAATCAAATTCCTTGTCTCTCAGCTCAAGATTTCGTTCAGAGTCTCTCAGAATCTTTTCTTTCAAATCTAAGTTACTCTTTTCAGTTTCTCATCCATCAATCAATCTCTACAAACTTTTTTTGAAATTTTTCCATCTTCTGTTCTCACTTTTCTCTGAGCATGATCTAATTTTTAGATGCTCCAAACAATCTTATCATGAGCTCCGAAAACTTTATTCGGGTTCCCCATGTTCTATAATATCTCTGAAAATTTTTCCCGAATTTTCGGAGCTTTTAGAGTATTTTTCGTGGCTTAACTACTAATTCCAAACTTTTCTAGAATTATTTTATCCACAAAATTAATTAATTTCGAAAATAATAAATCTCTTATTTTTCACCAACTATCAAAGGCCTTTATCTTTATTTACTAATGGGCTTTAATTTTATTTAGACCTATTAGTAAAGATGGAAGATGTATCATCAATTAGTACCATATTGTTAGTTGACGTGGAGGTGTAGAGTTTTTCTCCCTATATATATATATACCAACCCTTGGCAAGAAGCACATCCGAATCACCATAGATAATCATGCATCCACCATCTATTATCGTTCGAGAAATTCCACGAAGCCTCCGCATGCCTCTCTGCATACCACCGATCGTTGTCGTCTACCCATCGCTGGATCCATGTTCTGGTCATCGTTTATCGAGCTCCAACCATGCCGCTGCAGTCCACCTGACTTTTGGGCAAGTCACCGGCTCTCTTGATGCTGCCGTTTACCTCCAAGCAGTTATGTGCGTCATCTATGGGAAGTCTCATCTCTAGTCGATCAGTCAAGCCAGGCGTTGCATGCACGTAGGAGCCTACCCACCAGCGCTATGCTCATGTACCTAAATAAACAAGGTAATTATATGGGCGATTCATCCAGAAACCACCTACGTGAGCCCTATTACTTTGCCCTTTTATTTTATCCTTTCTTTTCTAATTACTTCTCTATCCCTTGCTTTGTTCTGAAACATCTCCAGCACCTTTGGTTAGATTTACCACCGTGATGCAAGCATCCCTGGCTACTTGTCTGTTTTAAGGTCAAGCAAGCTCGCTCCTACATCTATCATTTGTTTATCGCCATGACCAGAGCAAACTATGGATGACATGCAAGCATGGTAATACTCTTATGAAATTCCTCCACCGTTCAATTGTTTTGTAAGATATATGTCCTTTCGACTTGTGAAACTTTCGTTTAAATACATGTACCTTCTCCTGCTGATTATGTTCCAAAGTTAACATGTTCACGCCTTTTAAACCTATAGCGCAGATTCCGCTTGATCGATCTTATCACGTTAGTTTGTGGCCATGTACGTAATCCCTATATGTTTGTACGGACTTTCATAATTTAAATATTAACTTGATTAACTTGCATGCAACTAGTTTTCTAATATACGTGCCGCACTTCAATGTTTAATATGAAAATATAATATAGATTAATTACTATCACCAATGTATTTTTATATTATAATAACTTGTTTAGCTTTAATCCACGCCACATAGGTGTTCTCGCACGTCCTTTTAATTTGGCCATGATAAATCTAAGTTGAATTATGTGATAATATATGTTAATAAAATATGATTAGTTTTAGCTCAGTTTCTAAACTAAAATATAATTTGATTAATTTGACTTAATAGATTTCATATGGTTTTGTTAATTAAAATAAAACAAACATATAGTCTTTACTCTTGCAATTTTTTCGGTAGTGATTCTTTTTACACCGTAGATCCGATTAGTGTACTTTTTGTGTCTGCGTGATTGTAGCTGTGCGTATATTTGTTTTTAAACCTTTTTATTGATTGGTGTATTGTTCTAATTGTAGCCTTGTTTGCTTCGTGTATGTTGTCTTCGATTGTTTGTGTGTTGAAGTTCGATGATCGAGTTTAGTCGGTGAACAATTCGTGGTGAACGAGAGTGCTTCAGTGATCAAGATCAGAGCCTTGGACAACTAGCAAGATCAACAAGAGCATTTGGATTAAGGCAAGTATAGCATTTGGATTTTAATTCTGTGACCATGATCGTGTGACTAGATCAATGTTAAGTAATAAACGATAAAAGATGACTTTTTAGCAACTTGATGATTTGTCTGTACGTGATCACCCGGGACAACAGTGCAACCATGAGGGCTATAATGGCTCTGGCTTTAGCTCAGTATGAGGACCTTTTCTAGCTTGTTAGAGGTTACCCGAATAGGCGGAGGGGCTGAACCGTTTTGGGTATAGTGCGAGCCCCTGTCCCTATGTGTATAGGCTGCGCGTCATTGTGCCATTCGGAAGGGGGGTATCTATATCTGCGCGCAAAGGAAACCTTGCGGCCCTAACATGTTAGACGAACTTTTGAAAGGCTTCATAGTGATCCCTGCCGACCTTCCTTGGAAGTGGGTTAAGAGGCTGATCACCTCGGGCGAAAGGGTAAATCATGACTCATGGGTAAAGATGTGCAACCTCTGCAGAGTGTTAAAACTAGTATACTAGCCGAGCTCACGGTCAGGAGCGGCCTTGGGGACATCTACATTAAGGGTGATGAATCTTGTGGGTTAAATATGCTCATTGTTTATTGTTTAATGTTTTACATTATTTATGTCACATTGATCATGAGATTGTTGGATCTATACAATCTAGTTGCTATACTTGTGGAGTTCGACATGGACTCACTCTTGCTATTTCCCCCACACTTCAGGAGATATTTTAGGCTTGTGATCAACCAGTCAGTTTGGATCCTGTAGAGTGAAGTTAATACCCGAAGTTGGAAGTTGTCTATCCGCTGTTTGCTATCAAAGGTTATCTCTTTTATACTAAGTATGTTATATATTTATGCATTGTCTTTTGATATTACCCTTTATTTGTAGCTATATGTGAGGTTTGACTTGTAAAACTCACATATGGTGCATATCTGATTTTGTCCTTAAAATCGGGTATTACAAAGTGGTATCAAAGCAATGCTGACTGTAGGACGCAAGCCTAGTTAGAAATTGGTCGTCTTAAGGTTTTGGAATTGTCATAAAATCCTTGCTCTATAAACCTTGGTATTTTCATCCATACTATATCTCTATCCTTGCTATTTGTCTCTTACCTTGTTGCTTATTTTAAAAGTCCTTGTTCTCACCTTCACTCCTTGATTCAGTATGCTATTAGAACCTTTTCTTACCCCCTTCTTGCGTTTGGGAAACATAAGTTTTAGGATCTTTGCCCTTAATGAAGAGAACGATAATATCGCAAGTTGAGTGAAGTGTGCTTAGTTGGTTTGTTATTATGCTTATGTTTGATTTGGATCTTTGTAATGAGTGCAATGATTTTGTGGAAATTCCCCACAATATCATTTAGTTTATAGGCCTAAGGCATAAGGAGTAATGACATAAGTAGTTGGGTTTGGTTATATCCTGTTTTCCTTTCTTGCTGTTTTCTGGAGCAGTTTGCAATAATGCTGGTGTATCTAAAGGTCCGATCGTGCAAAGTTTATCAAATTTTTCTAGGAACAACTAGACTTCAAGATATTTCACTTACCGCAAGAATCACCCTCATAACTATTATGGTTTGGAAGTTACAAAAATCACAAGATGATACAGATGTGCTGTCCAGAATCTGGACCAGTTTCGGGAACTTGCTGTTTGAGACAAATATAACTATAGAATTTGGAAAAGTGTTCTATAGAAAAGTTATATACGACTTGCTAAGCTTTCCAACGGTATAAGCTGGAACTTATTTGGATAAGTAGAACTTGAGATAGGATATTTACAATTGGATGTTTCTGTTCTGTTTCCAAATCTGGACAGACCTGGTAATTCCCAGTTTCAGCTAAATTAACTCCAGAATCTGGGAAAGAGTTGTATACGAAAGTTGTAGAGGATTTTCTAAGATTTTCAAATATGTAAGGATCATCTCTAGATGAGTTAAGTAGCTCGAGATATAGCTTCTGGAAGCTACTGCACCTTTGCTGAGACATTTTCAGGATGGATATTAAGTTTGGCTGTTTTACCTAAGTTTAAAGACAGAACCTAAGGAGGACTTCTACATGAAAGTTGTAGGGAATTTCATAAGTTTTCTAACGATATAATCTGCAACTCTATTGGATTAACAGAATAAGAGTTATACCTGTTTTACTATGCTGGTATTTTTCATATCGCGAGGAAATTTCAGGATACCTGTTTGCTCCACTGCACATAAGTTCTTTGGGATGTCAGAAGTTCTCAATGTTAACTTGTCTGGAAAGTATGCAAGCTACCTTTCTTGGTCCCCTAGTTGACTTTTCTTAAGGGGGGTAGCCCAATTAAAGAACTACAAGGAGAAGAAGTGGTTAATAACTGGAACATCTACAAGGACATCAAGTGCTTGGTATGTTGGTTTGTTTCAAGATATCATTCTATTTGGAGTGTGCTAATACCAATGGAGGTTTATGTCATTATTGATACTCATGGATTAAGAGTTGTGTATGAGGATCAGACGACACCAAAGTCTACAGAGTTGTATGTATAGTGTGAGAGTGAAGCAACTTAACTGTGATAAAGGTACCGATAATTGGAACTTAGTGATGAAACTAACCTTGGATCAAGAGACTCGGTACAGCGAATTTAAAAGACTATATGATGTGTAGCGTCTAAAAAGGATAGGAAAAATAAGTTTAAAGAAGGATCGTACCTACTACACTAGGTGTCTCGTCAATATTTTAGGAATACTTGAGAGGCTACTTGGAGTAAGAGAGTGGAACCGTTGCTATGAAGATATAACTACTCAAGAAAGTGAACAAGATTCAAAATCTACGTCTCTTTGATCACTGTCTTCCGAATCTCGAGGACGAGATTCATCTTAAGGGGGGTAGAATTGTAACACCCTAAATTTTGCTTCTTTGAAAATAGAGTTAAAATAATTTATTTTGTATTTTTGTGCTCATGAAAACATAGGAAAATAATTTTTTTCATCAAATTAAAATTTATCATAGGGTACAGCAACATTGTTGTGCATACATGCTGATACATATGTTTTATGTGATGTTTGTTTGTTGCTTCTTTGTATGTGGAGAGTGAGCAAAGTCTTTAAAATGCGTTTAGTAGGTCGATCTTCCTTATCCGACATGTCTTTTATATTCTTCTATAATCAAATTCCTTGTCTCTCAGCTCAAGATTTCGTTCAGAGTCTCTCAGAATCTTTTCTTTCAAATCTAAGTTACTCTTTTCAGTTTCTCATCCATCAATCAATCTCTACAAACTTTTTTTGAAATTTTTCCATCTTCTGTTCTCACTTTTCTCTGAGCATGATCTAATTTTTAGATGCTCCAAACAATCTTATCATGAGCTCCGAAAACTTTATTCGGGTTCCCCATGTTCTATAATATCTCTGAAAATTTTTCCCGAATTTTCGGAGCTTTTAGAGTATTTTTCGTGGCTTAACTACTAATTCCAAACTTTTCTAGAATTATTTTATCCACAAAATTAATTAATTTCGAAAATAATAAATCTCTTATTTTTCACCAACTATCAAAGGCCTTTATCTTTATTTACTAATGGGCTTTAATTTTATTTAGACCTATTAGTAAAGATGGAAGATGTATCATCAATTAGTACCATATTGTTAGTTGACGTGGAGGTGTAGAGTTTTTCTCCCTATATATATATATACCAACCCTTGGCAAGAAGCACATCCGAATCACCATAGATAATCATGCATCCACCATCTATTATCGTTCGAGAAATTCCACGAAGCCTCCGCATGCCTCTCTGCATACCACCGATCGTTGTCGTCTACCCATCGCTGGATCCATGTTCTGGTCATCGTTTATCGAGCTCCAACCATGCCGCTGCAGTCCACCTGACTTTTGGGCAAGTCACCGGCTCTCTTGATGCTGCCGTTTACCTCCAAGCAGTTATGTGCGTCATCTGTGGGAAGTCTCATCTCCAGTCGATCAGTCAAGCCAGGCGTTGCATGCACGTAGGAGCCTACCCACCAGCGCTATGCTCATGTACCTAAATAAACAAGGTAATTATATGGGCGATTCATCCAGAAACCACCTACGTGAGCCCTATTACTTTGCCCTTTTATTTTATCCTTTCTTTTCTAATTACTTCTCTATCCCTTGCTTTGTTCTGAAACATCTCCAGCACCTTTGGTTAGATTTACCACCGTGATGCAAGCATCCCTGGCTACTTGTCTGTTTTAAGGTCAAGCAAGCTCGCTCCTACATCTATCATTTGTTTATCGCCATGACCAGAGCAAACTATGGATGACATGCAAGCATGGTAATACTCTTATGAAATTCCTCCACCATTCAATTGTTTTGTAAGATATATGTCCTTTCGACTTGTGAAACTTTCGTTTAAATACATGTACCTTCTCCTGCTGATTATGTTCCAAAGTTAACATGTTCACGCCTTTTAAACCTATAGCGCAGATTCCGCTTGATCGATCTTATCACGTTAGTTTGTGGCCATGTACGTAATCCCTATATGTTTGTACGGACTTTCATAATTTAAATATTAACTTGATTAACTTGCATGCAACTAGTTTTCTAATATACGTGCCGCACTTCAATGTTTAATATGAAAATATAATATAGATTAATTACTATCACCAATGTATTTTTATATTATAATAACTTGTTTAGCTTTAATCCACGCCACATAGGTGTTCTCGCACGTCCTTTTAATTTGGCCATGATAAATCTAAGTTGAATTATGTGATAATATATGTTAATAAAATATGATTAGTTTTAGCTCAGTTTCTAAACTAAAATATAATTTGATTAATTTGACTTAATAGATTTCATATGGTTTTGTTAATTAAAATAAAACAAACATATAGTCTTTACTCTTGCAATTTTTTCGGTAGTGATTCTTTTTACACCGTAGATCCGATTAGTGTACTTTTTGTGTCTGCGTGATTGTAGCTGTGCGTATATTTGTTTTTAAACCTTTTTATTGATTGGTGTATTGTTCTAATTGTAGCCTTGTTTGCTTCGTGTATGTTGTCTTCGATTGTTTGTGTGTTGAAGTTCGATGATCGAGTTTAGTCGGTGAACAATTCGTGGTGAACGAGAGTGCTTCAGTGATCAAGATCAGAGCCTTGGACAACTAGCAAGATCAACAAGAGCATTTGGATTAAGGCAAGTATAGCATTTGGATTTTAATTATGTGACCATGATCGTGTGACTAGATCAATGTTAAGTAATAAACGATAAAAGATGACTTTTTAGCAACTTGATGATTTGTCTGTACGTGATCACCCGGGACAACAGTGCAACCATGAGGGCTATAATGGCTCTGGCTTTAGCTCAGTATGAGGACCTTTTCTAGCTTGTTAGAGGTTACCCGAATGGGCGGAGGGGCTGAACCGTTTTAGGTATAGTGCGAGCCCCTGTCCCTATGTGTATAGGCTGCGCGTCATTGTGCCATTCGGAAGGGGGTATCTATATCTGCGCGCAAAGGAAACCTTGCGGCCCTAACATGTTAGACGAACTTTTGAAAGGCTTCATAGTGATCCCTGCCGACCTTCCTTGGAAGTGGGTTAAGAGGCTGATCACCTCGGGCGAAAGGGTAAATCATGACTCATGGGTAAAGATGTGCAACCTCTGCAGAGTGTTAAAACTAGTATACTAGCCGAGCTCACGGTCAGGAGCGGCCTTGGGGACATCTACATTAAGGGTGATGAATCTTGTGGGTTAAATATGCTCATTGTTTATTGTTTAATGCTTTACATTATTTATGTCACATTGATCATGAGATTGTTGGATCTATACAATCTAGTTGCTATACTTGTGGAGTTCGACATGGACTCACTCTTGCTATTTCCCCCACACTTCAGGAGATATTTTAGGCTTGTAATCAACCAGTCAGTTTGGATCCTGTAGAGTGAAGTTAATACCCGAAGTTGGAAGTTGTCTATCCGCTGTTTGCTATCAAAGGTTATCTCTTTTATACTAAGTATGTTATATATTTATGCATTGTCTTTTGATATTACCCTTTATTTGTAGCTATATGTGAGGTTTGACTTGTAAAACTCACATATGGTGCATATCTGATTTTGTCCTTAAAATCGGGTATTACAATTTGGAAAACACGAAATAATATTTGCTTTCAAGGAAAACAGGTCACAAGTCCTATCACCATTATATGCCATGCATGTTCGCTTATTTCTTATTGGGCAGGATTGTATGAGGACCTGGACAAGGAAGAACTGTCGGCTGGTGCTGAGACAATGATGAAGATTGTGTTGCAATTGGTGGGTAAAGCTAAAGGTCCCCAAGATCAAGAAGTGATAAAAGAAGAGATGCCGATGCCGAAGACAACTGATTGTTCTGCGGTTCGCAGCTGCTGTTTTGTTTCCCTTTGTTCTGCTGGAGTAGCTGGAAGTCTATTTTCACCCTGGATGTAATCCACTTTGTTGGTTCTCTTATGTCCGGTGGCTTTGAGGGGTTAGTTGAGAATACTGTAGTTCGTCCTTTTCGGGTAGTAGTAAGCGTCGCTTTCTGGATTTCTGATCCTATCTAAACTCTTTGTACGAACTGTATTTCCGTTGATGAAATAGAAATGGGGAAGATCTCTCGTATCGAAAAAAAATAAATTTGTCTTGCAGTTTCCTAATTTGTTTTTTTTATTAGTTTCTAAACCCCCCGACATCCTTCCGACACATCCGATGTGACACCCAAAAAATTTTCGTTCCCAATCTAAACAGCCCTAATATAAGCCGTGTGAGACTAGCTACCAGCGAGTCAGTAGCGCGTTGTCCTCTGTAGTCTTTCTTTTGACTAATGAGATTTGATCTAGACTACTCTTAAATGCACATATCATCTTTTGACAAGTCAAATCTTTTTATATTTGATTAAATATATTGACAAGTATACTAATATTTATCATATCTAATATTTATCATTAGATTAAGTATGAAATATATACTTTCATAACATACTTATTTACAAATAGAAATATTGATATTATTTGATATATTTTTAGTTAAACATAAAAAGTTTAACTCCTTGAAAAGCGAAATATGTATTTATTTGTGGACGGAGGAGTAGCTAGCTGTTTTTTTTTACAACAATATATATATATATATATTAAAGCAGCCATATTACAAAAAGGTTCTCTAAAGAAGACCTGAATACATTAAGGTCCTGCGACCAAATGATGAGACAATAGCGTCGACTAGGACGTGCTTGCCAGCGAGGAGTATACGCCGGAGCGTTATAGACGCGTGCATCTAGATGGACTGACCGCGTAAAACAACGGTGAAGAGGTCGATATAGCCGCTGAAGAAGAAACATGCCGACGGCAATTGAAGGATGACGTTGTTAAGGTTGTCGAAGATAGAATAAGCTCAAACCGAAAAGCCAAGTGGAGGCAGCAACGTCGATCGATCCCGTGCCAAAGAAGTAGCTGAGTAATGAAACAAGCTGAACCGGCTGCAGAGCAAGCACAACACGGCCACTAAAAAGGAGATGAGAAAGCATGCGTCTCTGTCTAAATAAAAACAAGTATACTGTATACCGGATGAGTGCGATACCGAAGTAGAACACAAAAGAGAACCAAAACAGAAAAAAAAGGAAAGATAAGGATTGCAGTGCGCCCAAGCCACGAGGCCTTGTTTATATTTGACAAATATTGTTCAATTATAGACTAACTAGGCTTAAAAGATTCGTCTCGTCAATTTCGACCAAACTGTACAATTAGTTTTTATTTTTGTTTATATTTAATACTTTATGCATGCGTTTAAAGATTCAATGTGACGAAGAATCTGAAAAATTTTGCAAAATTTTTTTGAGAACTAATCGAGACCTGAATGTGGAAGGACACCAAGGCCTTGTTTTCATAAAAAAAAAACTTTTCAAGATTTTCCGTCAAATCGAATCTTACAATACGTGTATGGAACATTAAATATAGACGAAAATAAAAACTAATTATATAATTTATCTATAAATCATGAGATGAATTTTTTAAACCTGTTACTTCATAACTAGACAATATTTATTAAATAAAAATAAAAGTGCTATAATCCCGACAACCAAAATTGCTGAATGCACTGTAGCCTAATGCCTGACGTCGCAGGCGAGCAGCCGCACTGCGTGAGGACTTGCATGCAGCACACGTCGCTGCAGTGGGCCCCACTCCACAGGATGCGGGCCCCCTCGAATCGGAGTCGATGAACTCGCACATGGAGTCTGCGTCGGAGATTCGGATTTAGGCTTTGCTTTTTTGAATTTTTTTGGATTTCACTATTGTAAAAAATTTCGGTTTTATTTGACAAACATTGTCTAATTATAGAGTAACTAGATTTAAAAAATTCGTCTCGTAATTTATAGATAAACTGTTTAATTAGTTTTTGTTTTCATCTATATTTAATGCTCTATGTACCATAAATTTAATGTGACACAAAATCTTGAATTTTTTTTTTGTTTTTGGTGGGAGTTTACCTCGAAATCCAAAAAGTTTTCAAGATTCTTTGTCACATCGAATCTTGCGCCACATGTATGAAACATTAAATATAGACGAAAACAAAAACTAATCACACAGTTTGACTGTAAATCACGATATGAATCTTTTGACCCTAGTTAGTCTATAATTAGATAATATTTACCACAAACAAACGAAAGTGCTACAGTAGCGAAATTCAATTTTTTTTTTACATCTAAACGAGGCCTTAATTTATGAGATGATTTCTCCCTTGACTCCGACGACTCCGAGTTTCCTTGGAACGGCGGTGGCATAGGTGGCGTGGCGAGGCCGGCAGCTGCTAGCGCCATGAACACTGTAGTGCAGAAGACCGGCAGGGCGAGGTGTCCCGTCCGAACCGTCTGCGTCTAGGGACCACAAGGCGATAGTTGAGCTAATAATGTCCATCAATGGTCCATGTTTTTTTCCAAGGCCTCGTTTTGGCCTTGTTTACTTCCAAAAAATTTTACAAATTTTTTCAGATTTTCCGTCCCATCGAATCTTTAGACGCATGCATGAAGTATTAAATATAGACGAAAATAAAAACTACTTACACAGTTTAGTCGAAATTGACGAGACGAATCTTTTGAGTCTAATTAGTCCATGATTGGAGAATATTTGTCAAATACAAACGAAAGTGCTACAGTGTCGATTTTGCAAAAAATTTTGGAACTAAACAAGGCTTCTAAAAATTTTCAAGATTTCTTGTCACATCAAATATTATGGTACATATACAATATATTAAATATACATAAAAATAAAAACTAATTGTACAGTTTGTTTATAAATTACGAGATAAAATCTTTTAAGCCTAGTTATTCCATAATTAGACAATGTTTATCAAATAAAAACAAAAATGCTATAGTATCGAAATCAAAAAAATTTAGAAACTGAACAAGGCCCAAGTACTATAAAAACTTGTAAATAATCTTCCCTACCAGCAGATTCTTCTCTCCTATGTAATCTAGGCCTTGTTTAGTTCAAAAATTTTTTTCAAGATTTTTTGTCAAATCGAATATTTGGTCGCATGCATGGAGCATTAAATATAGACGCAAATAAAAACTAATTACACAGTTTACCTGTAATTTGTGAGATGAATCTTTTGAGACTAGTTACTCCGTGATTGGACAATGTTTGTCAAATAAAAACAAAAATGCTACAGTAGCTGAAAACCAAAATTTTGCAAACTAAACAAGGCCTAAGAGATATTAGGCCTTGTTTAGTTCACCCCGAAAACCAAAAAGTTTTCAAGATTCTCCGTCACATTAAATCTTTCGGTACATACATGAAGCATTAAATATATATGAAAATAAAAATTAATTGCACAGTTTACTTGTAAATCGCGAGACAAATCTTTTGATCCTAGTTAGTCTATAATTAGATAATATTTATCACAAATAAATGAAAGTGCTACAGTAACAAAATTCAAAATTTTTTCACATCTAAACAAGGCCTTAGTGTTGGGATGGAAATGGATTCAGTGGAGAATTTGCAGAATTGTCGCTGGGGTCGTCGCAGTACGGACCCGACGAGTGGCTGTGGCTACGTGCCTGGAAAGCGCACTTCTAGGACCAGCTGAATGGGGAAGCCATTGAGACTTGACGGCGACTAAAATAACTTTTTCTTCATGAGAGCTCCGCACCTTTGCCGGTTTAGGTGCTGAGTTCTCTCAGCATATGCATGAAACACTAAATAGAGATAAAAATAAAAATTAATTATATAGTTTAACTGTAAATCGTGAGACGAATCTTTTGATCTTAGTTAGACCATGATTAAACAATATTTATCATAAACAAACGAAAGTACTACAATAGCGTAATTCAAAATCTTTTCGAATCTAAATAAGACCTTAAGTTACGACATCTACGCCAACAACAACAACAACAACAATAACAAAATAAGAAAATATATCATCTACATTTTTTTCAAAAAAAAAATATGAAAGAGCCTATGGATGTGTTTGGTTTGAGAAATGAAGTTATCCATTAACTTATCTACTAATTTCTTACTTTTTTATTTGGTTTTGTAAAATAAAATAGGTTGATGCATTATCAACTTATTTCTCATAAGCTAATAATTAGTATTAGCGTGAGGAATGAAGTCATTTCACCAAATTGTTCATGAGTTCTCTATATTGGAGGCCAGGAGACGTTTAGACAAAGAGACAACTCATTTTACTAAATTGGTAATTATTGTCTAACTATAGATTAACTAGATTTAAAAGTTTCGTCACACAAATTATAGCAAACTATACAATTAGTTTTTTTATCTATTTTTAATGTTTGTGCCACATGATTCGATGTGACGGGGAATCTTGATTTTTTTTTAGATTTTGGGTGCAACTAAACAAAGCCTGAATTGAAGCCTTATTTAGTTCGCAAAATTTTTTGGTTTTGACTATTGTAGCACTTTCGTTTGTATTTAACAATTATTTTTCAATTATGGACTAACTAGGCTTAAAAGATTCGTCTCACAAATTATAAACAAACTGTATAATATTTTCGTTTATATTTAATGTTCAATGCATATGTTTAAAGATTTGATGTAACGAAGAATCTTAACCAGGCCTGAATACGTTCATGCGGTTTGTATTTCTTCAGAATCTTCATTCTCTGCATCTGCATGCCTGGTGGAGCTGTCTGCATCTGCTCACGTTCCTCTGCCTCCAGAGATCACAGCCGTGTGCCCTTCCATTCTTGTTCCCTCTGCTCACACCCTCATGAACGTGCAGCCTGCCCTGCTGCCTGCGCTGAATCCATTCAATGCCTTCATGCCTAAGCGTTTTTTTTTCAGAACCTACATTGCCAGTTTGCCCTAGCCCGCCCCCCCTAACCTAATAAATTTTGTTTTATGAAAAGGAAATTGTTTAGATGCAGCCAGGCAAAACTTTTAGAGAAATGAGCACTTTTGGAAGAATAGATCTAAACAGTGGCTTGTAAAACTTGGTTGTAAAGATTTAGAATTTGGGACCTTGGAGCCCCAAAACAGTGTAAACTTGCTTAGGGACCCGTGTCTTGTGTGTTGCAGACAAAAAATTTAGAAAACATCTAAACACATATTTAAATGTAAAGTTTATAGCCAAAAGTTTTGGGATGTAAAGATTTGGGATCTAAACGGGCCCTTACAAGTGACACTTTAGTCCCAGCGAGTCTTTAGTGCCTCCCCCCACCCACCCCGCGCCGCCCAATTGACGAGCGCTAAATTCACTGCCCAAGCCTAGCTTCCTCCTAGCCTCTAGCGCTCCCCCACGGCGCGCTGGTGTCCCGCCGGCGGGCCTACACCTTCTGGAGCTCGCCACCACTCCACCAAAACCTCGTGCGGCGGCCTCAGCTCTGATCCATAGTGGTGGGCTCGATTGAGCTCACTGTGGATGACAACACCCCCAACATTTTTCGTGAAAGTCAGTCTCAGTTCAAAGTTGCAAAGACAAAATTTGGTCGAGTTAGCAAAAGATAAATTCAAACCATCGCTTCGTTCATGGCCGTTTAAAGTTTTAATAAAACCCAGTAGGGTAGGGGGCACCCCCTGTTTTCCTAAAAAGACATGCAATGCTCAAGCTCAACGTCAGGGGCTCCATGTCAATTGTTTGACGCGATTGTTCATAACACATCCTCTACGGTTATGGTTTCTACTGTGAAAATTGATTTTCACAGGCGGTTTTTTAGTCGGGCAAGCCGATTTCTCTCCACAGGCGCTGTTTAATTCAAACCGCCTGTAAAAATTATATGCCAATGCCAGCGTAGTGCTTCTTTGTACTAGTGGCCAATTGCAACCTTCTGCAAAGGATAATGGAGCAAGGTGAATAGAACTGAAACAAACACCATAGAAATGGACAAAAATGAAGATCTGAGGGGGACAGAACCTCCAACTGAATGAGGCCAAAATTGGGAGGCACAACCATCAATCCCATCTGCTTGGTCCCAACAAGGAACAATTGCAATGGTTCGAGCCATCAATCAACATGAAAAATAATAGGCAAATAAGATACATTGGCTATAGCAAGAGAGGAAAACCAAAAAATCCATCTGTAAAATCCAAAGTCCATAACAACAGAAATCTAGCGAGCCAGTAAAACCACCACCATCAGAAATAAAGTGGATATAGCAAGGCCAAGGAAGGTAACATCAAGAAACCCAATCCAAAGTCCATGACAACAGAAATCTAGCAAGCCAGTAAAACCACCACCATGAGAATAAAGTGGATATAGCAAGGCCAAGGGAGGTAACAGCAAGAAACCCTAGCCACAGGTAAGCAGCCACACCAACGGTGTGTGACCTCGCATCCGGTTTCAAGCAAATATAGGGCAGGGGTGGACGGATCCGATCACACAAGCAACTGTAACACCCAAAATGTGAATTCCATTTAATAGGAATTAATTTGATTTATTTAAGAGTTTGTGTGAGCATTTGAATCTAGCAAAATAAATAGTTTTGTGCAAATAAAAATTATCATAAGTTTAGAAACGTGAGTTTTGCATTCACGCTGGAGCATAATTATTTTGTATTGTATGTCTGTTTTATTGTGTTTATTTTGTTTCAAAGATCTTTGAAAAAAAGGAAAGGAAAAAAAAAAATGGAAAAACTCCCTGGAAGACCAGGCCCCGGCCTGCCCCTTTTCCCCCTCTCATGGCCGGGCGCGGCCCAATTCCCCCTCCCCGCGGCCCAGCAAGCCGCGGCCCAGCTGGGCAGCAGGCGCGCCCCTTCCCTTTTCCCTCTCTGGCCGACAGCTGGGCCCTGCCCCTTCTCTCACTCTCTCTCACTGACGATCGGGGCCCGCGTGTCAGCGCGTCACCTTCCCCTTCCTCGAGTCCGAGCGGGACCCGATTCCATGCCGAGCTCGATCCCAGGAAATTCGCGATTTCCTTGCCGTTTTCGCGCAAACTGACCCCTATAAATCCCCTAGGGCAACCCCGCGGCCTCCTCTTTGCTTTTGGGTCGCCAAAACCGAGTCCCCGTGCCTTGCTTCGTGCGTTTTGGATCTTGCCGCGAGCCACACCGAGCCACCGCCACGACCCGACCTCCCTGTCCTCTCTCGGCCCGAGCCAAGGCTCTAGGTGAGTCCGCGGTGAGCTCCTCGTCCCTCTGGTGTTTTTTCTTTGGCTTTTGGTGCACGGTTGCGAGAAGGCCGAGAACGCCGGCGAGGTCATCCATGGCGCCGCCGTGGAGAGCTCTGCTCCGGCCGGCCACCGGCCACCCCTTTTCCCCAGCGCGCCTGAGCCGTCCGTTTGCAGATCAAAGGCGCAGATTAGATCATACCCCTTCGGGGTAACTTTTGTTAAAGAGCCCCTGGAAAAGTTGAGATTAAACCCGCAGTCCAAAACAGGTTTCCCAAAATACGCTTTCTCCTTTCGGAATACGTAAACCTGCCGGTTGATTCTGAAATACGCTTTCGGCTATTTACAAGTTTGCCATTGAAATGGTTTTGGTCATAAAATGCTCATTTTAACTCCATTTTTGTCCATTCAAATTGCGTTAGTTTCGTAATTATATGCTCTACATGTTAGAAATATTGGTTTACTGTTTTGAAACTTTTTAATTCTGCAGTAGCATTTAATTAATTATTTCTTTATAGGAAATCTTAGAAAATTCATATCTTTCACGTTTTAATTCCGATTTTCGTAAACTTTACGTTTGTGTGATCGTAGCGCTGCGTAGAATATTTTGGTGAACCTTTATATTTGTTTTACCACTGTTTGGTGTATTGTTCTAATTATATCTTGTTTGCTTCGTGTATGTTTGTCTACGTTGGATTGCGTGTTGTTGATTGATGCTCGGGATTAGACGGTGAGCCGTACGTTGGTGATCAAGATCAAGCTTTTGAATACCAGCAAGCTCAGGAGAGCTTTGAGCAAGGCAAGTATAACTTGGGATCATCCTTGTTACCTATTCACTTATAACTACATATATATCATATGCATGCTATCACCTTGTCGACCTTAGCAAGATCATAGATGATTGTTACCTGGATTCCTTGCTACCTACTTGATATGCATTTGGTGTAGATGTGCTAGTGCTTGATATAATCCATGATCTTGTAAGATGATTAATAGCTATGCAATGAACGTTAAAAGATGACAAATAACTATATGAGATCTTGTCTGTAAGTGATCACCGGGACAACAGTGCAACCATGAGGGCTATAATGGCTCTGGCTTTAGCTCAGTATGAAGACCTTTTCTAGCTTGTTAGAGGTTACCCGAAAGGGCGGAGGGGCTGAACCGACACGGGTATAGTGCGAGCCCCTGTCCCTATGTGTATAGGCTGCGCGTCATTGTGCCATTCGGAAGGGGGGTATCTATATCTGCTCGCAAAGGAAACCTTGCGGCCCCTAACATGTTAGACGAACTTTTGAAAGGCTTCATAGTGATCCCTGCCGACCTCCCTAGGAAGGGGGTTAAGAGATTAGCTACCTCGGGTGAAAGGGTAAATCATGACTCATGGGTAAAGATGTACAACCTCTGCAGAGTGTAAAACTGGTATACTAGCCGTGCTCACGGTTAAGAGCGGCCTTGGGGGTTCTTGCTGCGACGACGATGAGCTTGTTAAGTTGTTATGTTCATTTGATTATCGTTTATGCTATGAATTAATTATGCTTACACTTGATCATGCGATTAATGGATTATTTAAGCTTCCTTGGCATTTGCTATTTAATTATGAATATGCTATCCACTATTAAAAGCTAAATGCAGTCAAACCAGTGTCAGCTATTTGAGCCTCATGAACCCCTGGTTATACTTGTTGAGTACGTTATGTGCTCACCCTTGCAATTTCCCAACACCTCAGGATATGATAACGAAGATGACTGGAATGAAGATTATCGTTATGAGTACTAGGTTTGGAGTCAACCAGTCAACAGTGTCCCTGTGTGGAGCTTCCGTCGAGAGCGTTGTTTACTCTATGCTATCATTTTTGTATGAGACTATGTGATTTATTATGTTTCGCTATGTAATAAGCACTGCAATGGTACATTTGAGATTTGTCTACTTATGTGTGCGACTATTCCTGGGGCACATATGAGTCTGTTATGCATCCTATTTTGTTCTTAAAATATGGGTGTGACATACCAAATTGGTATCAAAGCTTTGTTGACTGTAGGACGCAAACCTAGTTAGCAAATGGTCGAGAACTTAGGTCCTTATTTTACTTACTTCATGCTTCCCACTATGGCCTTGTTATTTGCTAAAAGTTTTATGCTTCTCTATCTTGCTCTATTGTGAAATTATTGCATCCATCTGACCTATGTCTAAAAACTTTTTGTAGATGCCGCCCCGCACCCGTAGTGCTGCACGCATGGCTGCTGAGGAGTACCGTGCCATGTTCAACCTAGGAGGACAGCATGTGGAGGGAGTTCCTGAGCTGGAAGATGAGGAATCAAGGGTGGAAGCTCAGGAGGAAGTGCCTGAGGATGAGGAGATGCAAGATCTACCTCCACCACAGTCTGCTAATGCAAGGATGGGGTGGACTACTGAGCTGTGGATTCCAGAGGCAGATCCCAAGGATTTCTTCCATGAGAACTTGGTGCTGACATTGAAACACCATTACCCAGACTTGCAAGCCACACTGGAGTATAACTGCACTGAGCACAAACACCCTCTGAGGAGATCACTTTGGATTGCAGAGCTGATAGTCAAGACACTGGATGCCACTAAGGGGATTCGAAAGGTGGAATCAAAACACATCGCTCGAATCAGCCGGGACACGATGAGAGAGAGCATGGCAGATGCAGCTTACCAGGCCTTGATCTTCTACCGTGGTAGACGCTTTGAGGATGTTCAGTATAATGCAACATACCACTATCCTCGCTTTGTACCAGAGAAGATGACTTGGGCCATAGAAGTTGCAGATGCTTCACAACCAAAGCTTCAAGCACAAGTGGAGTTGACTTATGAGCTGACACTCAAGGTGATAGAGTTGGAGAATGAACTACACCGTGAGAGGAAGCTGCTGGAGAAAGAGCAAAGGGAAGCGGATGACCTTCGAGCAGAGTTAGGCCGTCCCAAACTTCATAAGAGGCTGCATGTTGAACCCATCTTGAAGGATGCTGCACCCGAAGAATAGAAAAGAACCCATATGTAATAGTAACGTTAGTAGTCGCGAGTTATTTAGAGTCTTTTGCTAGTGTGGTGTGAACTTGGTGTGCTTGCTGATTTGTTATTATGAATATGTGTGATTTGGATTTTTGTAATGAGTGCTGGGAATTTGTGGGCATGTCCACAAGTTCTCTAATTAAGAACCTTAAGTAAGAACATGAATAAATAGTGGGTTGGGGTCATATCCTGTTTCTGTCTTTTGCTGTTTTCTGGAGCAGTCTGCAATGATTCTGGAATAAATCAAATTCTGCTCGTGCAATGTTCATCAAAATTTTCTGGGAAAAAGTAGACTTTCATATTTTTCCAATGCCGCAAGAATGACCATATTATCTATTATGAGCTGTGAGTTATGACTGTTTAAAGTTGAGGTTTCTGCGCAGTCAGGAATTCTGGAACAGTTTCGGTTGTACCCAGTTTTTGGTTAACCTCACGTTGGAATCTGGTAATATGATCTAAATGAAAGTTGTAGACAATTTCTTTATCTTTCCAACGGTGTACAGCATGTATCCTTTTGAATTCTGGAACTCGAGATATTACTGATTTTCTGATCTGCTGATGATGGATGTTACCCAGAAAATTTCAGATTCGGTTAACTCTTGTAATTGTCATGTTGGGCATTACTAAGATGTGTTTATATACCTTGGGAATGCAGATGGCAGCAAGGGGAAGAGGCAGAGGCAGAGGCCGTGGCAGTGGCAATGACAATGGCAATGGTGGCAATGCCCCAATCACCGTGGAGGAACTCATGCAAACCCAAAATCAAATGATGCACGTTTTCATGCAGCACCTGCAGCAACAACCTCCACCGACACCACCACCTATTCATGTGAGGGACAAGCGGGGAGAGTTTATGAAGGGAAGACCTCCGGTATTTACACACTCAGCTGATCCCATGGAGGCAGATGATTGGTTGCGTGCTGTGGAGAGGCAGCTAAACATAGCACAGTGCAACGACTTGGAGAAGGTGTTGTATGCTTCTGGACAGCTTCAAGGTGCAGCTCAGACATGGTGGGAGTCGTATCAAGCTGCTCGTCCCAACACTGCTCCTCCTGTCACATGGCTGGAATTCTGTAGGGACTTCAGAGCTCGACATATAAATGAAGGAGTGATGGAGCTCAAACAAGAAGAATTCAGATCACTCAGGATGGGCTCTATGACGGTAGCAGAATATCATGACACATTTGAACAGTTGGCTCGCTATGCTCCAAATGATGTCAGGGAAGATGCTGATAAGCAGCGTCTATTCATGAAGGGCTTGTACTATGAACTCAGGTTGCAGTTGGCAGGAAACACTTACCCTACCTTCCAAGCTCTGGTGAATCGTGCCATCGTGCTTGATAATATGCGGAAGGGTCAGGATAAGAAGAGAAGGATGCTGGCACAAGGATCTGGGAGCAACAACCGCCAGCGATTCAGTTCTCATCAAGGCCATCAGCAGAGGTTCCAGGGACCAGTTAGTCAGTGGAACCGTAACCAGCAACCCCAGCGTTTCCAGAATCAGTCACAGAGTGGGAACCAACGTCCTCCATTCCAACAACGTAACTATAATCAACAGCAGCATGGCCAGCAGGCACCTCGCCCAGGGAACCCAAATGCCAACTCCACAAAAAGAAGTGCCTCTAACACTCCTACCAGGTGTTTCCGTTGTGGGAAGGAAGGACATATGTCCTATGATTGTCCAGAGAAGTTTAATCCGCAGTACAACGACCGGAGATCCACTCCTAATTCAGCAAAGGTGAACAACGTGGCAGCAGAAACTGTTCAGGAGGGACCAGAAATCATGATGGGTACGTTCAGCATCAACTCTATCCCTGCTACAGTTTTATTTGATTCGGGAGCTTCGCATACATTCATATCACAAGCATTCGTTAGAGTTCATAGCCTTCCACTAGTTGCAATGAAAACCCCTATGTTAGTTAATTCACCGGGTGGGACTATACCAGTTTCTTTACGTTGCCCCTCAGCAAGTCTTTCTTTAAGGGGGGTAGATTTTCCTATCAGTCCCATGGTTATGAGAACTTCAGGCATAGATGTGATCTTGGGTTTGGATTGGATGAAGCAACATGCGACAAATATTAATTGCAAAGAGAGAGTAGTGGCTCTGACAACACCAAAGGGAGAAAGAATCAGTGTTGATGTGACAATGCAAGCACCACTCACAGCTAAAGTGAACCAACTAACTGATGATGTTGATCCTCCGAATCTGGTAGTGGATGAGTTTCCGGATGTCTTTCCAGATGAATTGCCAGGTATGCCACCTGACCGAGACATTGAATTTATTATTGAATTACTACCTGGTACTGCACCCATAGCTAAAAGACCATATAGGATGGGGGTTAAGGAACTAGAAGAACTTAAGAAACAAATTAAGGAATTGCAAGATAAAGGGTTCATTCGTCCTAGTTCCTCACCATGGGGTGCACCAGTTATCTTTGTTGATAAGAAGGATGGTAGTCAGAGGATGTGTGTTGATTATCGGTCACTTAATGAGGTCACTATCAAGAATAAATATCCATTGCCTAGGATTGATGACTTATTTGATCAGCTAAGAGGTGCTTGTGTGTTCTCTAAGATTGATTTGCGTTCTGGTTATCATCAACTGAAGATTCGGAATTCAGATATACCAAAGACAGCTTTCACAACAAGGTATGGGTTATATGAGTATACAGTTATGTCTTTTGGTTTGACCAATGCACCAGCTTACTTTATGTACATGATGAATAAAGTATTCATGGAGTATCTTGATAAGTTTGTGGTGGTCTTTATTGATGATATTCTGGTGTTCTCTAAAACCAAGGAAGAACATGCTGAACATCTGAGATTGGTCTTACAAAAACTTAGAGAACATAAGTTGTATGCTAAGCGTAGTAAATGTGAGTTTTGGTTGGAGGAAGTATCTTTTCTTGGTCATGTTGTCTCTAATGGTGGTATTGCAGTGGATCCTAGTAAGGTGAAAGATGTGTTGAATTGGAAACCACCTACAGATGTAAGTGAAATTCGCAGTTTTCTTGGTTTAGCTGGTTACTACCGTAGATTCATTGAAGGGTTCTCAAAACTTGCAAAGCCTATGACTGCTCTGTTGGAGAAGAATGCTAAGTTTGTATGGTCTGATAAGTGTCAAGCTAGTTTTGAGGAGTTTAAGAAGAGATTGACTACTGCACCTGTGTTGGTATTGCCAGATCTGAGTAAGAGTTTCTCTATCTATTGTGATGCTTCTCGTCTGGGTTTGGGTTGTGTTCTTATGCAAGAAGGTAGAGTTGTTGCTTATGCATCTAGACAGTTGAGGAAACATGAACTGAATTATCCTACTCATGATTTGGAGTTAGCAGCTGTGGTTCATGCATTGAAGATTTGGAGACACTATTTGATTGGGCATAAGAGTGACATATACACTGATCATAAGAGTCTGAAGTACATCTTCACCCAGACAGATCTGAATTTGAGGCAACGAAGATGGTTGGAACTGATAAAGGATTATGACTTGGAAGTGCATTACCATCCTGGAAAGGCGAACGTCGTAGCTGATGCACTTAGCAGAAAGAAATATGCTAATGAGCTTCAGGCGACACCTGAATCTGAGGAGTTGTGTGCTGAATTTGCATATTTGAACTTGGGAATTGTAGTAAATGCTATGGAAATTGAGATCACTCCTACCCTAGAGGAAGAGATATTGAAAGGACAGTTGGAAGATGAGAAACTAAAGGAGATAGCACAGAATGTGGCATTAGGCAAAGCACCAGGATTCAGAATAGATGACAATGGTGTATTGTGGTTTGGAAAAAGGATATGCGTTCCGGAAGTGAAGGCTATTCGTGATACGATTCTGAGAGAGGCTCATGAGTCAGCCTATTCCATTCACCCTGGTAGCACCAAGATGTATCTAGATCTGAGGCAGAAGTACTGGTGGTATGGTTTAAAGAGAGATGTAGCTGAGTATGTTGCTTTGTGTGATACTTGTCAGCGAGTGAAAGCTGAACATCAGAGGCCAGCTGGACTGTTGCAACCAATGAAGATTCCGGAATGGAAGTGGGAAGAAGTGGGTATGGATTTTATAGTGGGATTACCACGCACACAAAGAGGGTATGACTCAATATGGGTGATAGTGGATCGTTTAACCAAAGTTGCTCATTTCATACCGGTCAAAACTTCATATAGTGGGGACCGGCTGGCAGAGTTATACATGGAAAGAATTGTTTGTTTGCATGGAGTACCTAAGAAGATTGTGTCAGATAGGGGTACTCAATTCACATCTCACTTTTGGAAAGCAGTGCATGATTCCTTGGGAACAAAGTTGAATTTCAGTACAGCGTATCATCCACAGACAGATGGACAGACCGAGAGGATAAATCAGATATTGGAGGATATGTTGAGAGCTTGTGCCTTGCAGTACGGGACTAGTTGGGACAAGAGTTTGCCATATGCAGAATTCTCCTACAACAACAGCTATCAGCAAAGTCTTAAGATGGCACCGTTTGAGGCACTGTATGGTCGGAAGTGCAGAACACCCTTGTTTTGGAATCAGACAGGAGAAACTCAGGTGTTTGGGACAGATGTGCTTAGACATGCAGAACAACAAGTGCGGACCATTCGGGATAACTTGAGAATTGCTCAATCTCGTCAGAAAAGCTATGCAGATACGCGTAGGAGAGAGCTGGTTTTTGAAGTGGGTGATTATGTCTATCTGAAAGTGTCACCTATGCGGAGTGTGAAGAGGTTTAATATGAAGGGAAAGCTAGCTCCAAGGTATGTTGGTCCGTTTAAAGTTTTAGAAAGGCGTGGAGAAGTAGCATATCGGGTAGAATTGCCGGGAAGTTTATCGGGTGTGCACGATGTGTTCCATGTGTCACAACTTAAGAAGTGTTTGCGTGTACCTGAGGAGCAACTACCATTGGAAGAACTCTCTGTTAAAGGTGACCTCACTTATGAAGAGTATCCGGTCAAAATATTGGAGACAGCTGAGAGAGTCACCAGAAGTCGGGTTGTCAGAATGTGCAAAGTACAGTGGAATCGGCATTCGGAAGCAGAGGCAACTTGGGAAAGAGAGGATGATCTGAGGAAATCATACTCATATCTGTTCGAGTAAGCACCGTTCAATCTCGAGGACGAGATTCGTTTAAGGGGGGTAGAGTTTGTAACACCCAAAATGTGAATTCCATTTAATAGGAATTAATTTGATTTATTTAAGAGTTTGTGTGAGCATTTGAATCTAGCAAAATAAATAGTTTTGTGCAAATAAAAATTATCATAAGTTTAGAAACGTGAGTTTTGCATTCACGCTGGAGCATAATTATTTTGTATTGTATGTCTGTTTTATTGTGTTTATTTTGTTTCAAAGATCTTTGAAAAAAAGGAATGGAAAAAAAAAAAATGGAAAAACTCCCTGGAAGACCAGGCCCCGGCCTGCCCCTTTTCCCCCTCTCATGGCCGGGCGCGGCCCAATTCCCCCTCCCCGCGGCCCAGCAAGCCGCGGCCCAGCTGGGCAGCAGGCGCGCCCCTTCCCTTTTCCCTCTCTGGCCGACAGCTGGGCCCTGCCCCTTCTCTCACTCTCTCTCACTGACGATCGGGGCCCGCGTGTCAGCGCGTCACCTTCCCCTTCCTCGAGTCCGAGCGGGACCCGATTCCATGCCGAGCTCGATCCCAGGAAATTCGCGATTTCCTTGCCGTTTTCGCGCAAACTGACCCCTATAAATCCCCTAGGGCAACCCCGCGGCCTCCTCTTTGCTTTTGGGTCGCCAAAACCGAGTCCCCGTGCCTTGCTTCGTGCGTTTTGGATCTTGCCGCGAGCCACACCGAGCCACCGCCACGACCCGACCTCCCTGTCCTCTCTCGGCCCGAGCCAAGGCTCTAGGTGAGTCCGCGGTGAGCTCCTCGTCCCTCTGGTGTTTTTTCTTTGGCTTTTGGTGCACGGTTGCGAGAAGGCCGAGAACGCCGGCGAGGTCATCCATGGCGCCGCCGTGGAGAGCTCTGCTCCGGCCGGCCACCGGCCACCCCTTTTCCCCAGCGCGCCTGAGCCGTCCGTTTGCAGATCAAAGGCGCAGATTAGATCATACCCCTTCGGGGTAACTTTTGTTAAAGAGCCCCTGGAAAAGTTGAGATTAAACCCGCAGTCCAAAACAGGTTTCCCAAAATACGCTTTCTCCTTTCGGAATACGTAAACCTGCCGGTTGATTCTGAAATACGCTTTCGGCTATTTACAAGTTTGCCATTGAAATGGTTTTGGTCATAAAATGCTCATTTTAACTCCATTTTTGTCCATTCAAATTGCGTTAGTTTCGTAATTATATGCTCTACATGTTAGAAATATTGGTTTACTGTTTTGAAACTTTTTAATTCTGCAGTAG
Source organism: Sorghum bicolor (assembly GCF_000003195.3). Taxonomy (NCBI): domain Eukaryota; kingdom Viridiplantae; phylum Streptophyta; class Magnoliopsida; order Poales; family Poaceae; genus Sorghum; species Sorghum bicolor. Next base: position 2,634,066 of record NC_012876.2, on the reverse strand, counting down.
CATTTAATTAATTATTTCTTTATAGGAAATCTTAGAAAATTCATATCTTTCACGTTTTAATTCCGATTTTCGTGAACTTTACGTTTGTGTGATCGTAGCGCTGCGTAGAATATTTTGGTGAACCTTTATATTTGTTTTACCACTGTTTGGTGTATTGTTCTAATTATATCTTGTTTGCTTCGTGTATGTTTGTCTACGTTGGATTGCGTGTTGTTGATTGATGCTCGGGATTAGACGGTGAGCCGTACGTTGGTGATCAAGATCAAGCTTTTGAAGACCAGCAAGCTCAGGAGAGCTTTGAGCAAGGCAAGTATAACTTGGGATCATCCTTGTTACCTATTCACTTATAACTACATATATATCATATGCATGCTATCACCTTGTCGACCTTAGCAAGATCATAGATGATTGTTACCTGGATTCCTTGCTACCTACTTGATATGCATTTGGTGTAGATGTGCTAGTGCTTGATATAATCCATGATCTTGTAAGATGATTAATAGCTATGCAATGAACGTTAAAAGATGACAAATAACTATATGAGATCTTGTCTGTAAGTGATCACCGGGACAACAGTGCAACCATGAGGGCTATAATGGCTCTGGCTTTAGCTCAGTATGAAGACCTTTTCTAGCTTGTTAGAGGTTACCCGAAAGGGCGGAGGGGCTGAACCGACACGGGTATAGTGCGAGCCCCTGTCCCTATGTGTATAGGCTGCGCGTCATTGTGCCATTCGGAAGGGGGGTATCTATATCTGCTCGCAAAGGAAACCTTGCGGCCCCTAACATGTTAGACGAACTTTTGAAAGGCTTCATAGTGATCCCTGCCGACCTCCCTAGGAAGGGGGTTAAGAGATTAGCTACCTCGGGTGAAAGGGTAAATCATGACTCATGGGTAAAGATGTACAACCTCTGCAGAGTGTAAAACTGGTATACTAGCCGTGCTCACGGTTAAGAGCGGCCTTGGGGGTTCTTGCTGCGACGACGATGAGCTTGTTAAGTTGTTATGTTCATTTGATTATCGTTTATGCTATGAATTAATTATGCTTACACTTGATCATGCGATTAATGGATTATTTAAGCTTCCTTGGCATTTGCTATTTAATTATGAATATGCTATCCACTATTAAAAGCTAAATGCAGTCAAACCAGTGTCAGCTATTTGAGCCTCATGAACCCCTGGTTATACTTGTTGAGTACGTTATGTGCTCACCCTTGCAATTTCCCAACACCTCAGGATATGATAACGAAGATGACTGGAATGAAGATTATCGTTATGAGTACTAGGTTTGGAGTCAACCAGTCAACAGTGTCCCTGTGTGGAGCTTCCGTCGAGAGCGTTGTTTACTCTATGCTATCATTTTTGTATGAGACTATGTGATTTATTATGTTTCGCTATGTAATAAGCACTGCAATGGTACATTTGAGATTTGTCTACTTATGTGTGCGACTATTCCTGGGGCACATATGAGTCTTTTATGCATCCTATTTTGTTCTTAAAATATGGGTGTGACAGCAACAGATTCATCCATACGGGCACTGGATTGAGCCAAAGAGTCACAGCCGGCCAGGACTAAGACAGAGGAGAGGGGAGCATAGGAGAGGCGACGAGGGGTCGAAGTGGCCATCGGTGAGCGGTCCGTGCCAGCTCGCCCGCGGCGGTGAGAGGTCATGGAGGATATGCATCGTTTTATAATTTTTGGAAACATCTAAATACGGTTTTTTGGAAGGGTTTTCATAATTGCACGGAGATGGTAGTTTGCACTATGGAGATTGATATGCTCGGTTGGAGAGAAGGAAAGGGTTAAATGAGATTTTGGTGAATTCAAATGTAACGGAGGAATGTAGAGATCGAGGAAAGCATTCATGTCTCTCCAATGTGAATCCGTTCATGATAATGTCTTTTTTCTCTATTTGACTAAGTAGATAACATAAGACTGGTGAATCATTCACCAGTCTTTTTTTTCTATACTTGTGGAGGGCATCCTACAAGTGAAGCACTAGCATGTACTAACATTCGAGAGCAATGAACCCGCAAAGGTATGTAGTGTTTGGTTAAGACCAAAGTGATCCAAGTTTGCGTTGGTCTCACCAATCACTTTTCAGAAAACAGTACTGTACAGTGAGAGGGTGTTTAGTTTCCCATAAAATGCAAAATGCAAAATGTACTACTTTAAAATGATGGAATACAAAATACCAAAAATTTTCAGGGTTATGTTTAGTTCCATCCAAAATGCAGAATTTATTGCTCTCATGAGAGTCTCTTGAGGCTCTTTTGGGCTTTTTTTTTTGCCCTCTTGAGGCCAAAATCCAAAATAGAGAATAATCATCTTTTTGCCAAAAATTTTATATGGTGTTTAGTTCCATTATGCAAAATAATGGACCAAAACCCAAAAATTTTTGGAATAAAAGGGGAACTAAAGGTGTGTTTAGTTTCCAATAGAAAAATGCAAAATACCAACTACTTTGGAATGATAAGATGTAAAATACTAAAATTTTTAGGGTTATGTTTAGTTCCATCTAAAATGCAGAATTTATTGCTCTCATTAGGGTTTCTTGAGGCTCTTTTGCTTTTTTTGGCCTCATGAGATCAAAATCTAAAATAGAGAATAGTCATTTTTTGCCAAAAATTTTGCATGGTGTTTAGTTCCATTATGTAAAATGATAGATCAAAACCCAAAAATGATTAAAATAAAAGGGGAACTAAACACCCCCTGAATAAAGATTTGTGATGGAAAATGACGACAAATACCTTTTCATCTTTAAACGTCTTCTGAGTTCTTCTTGAGCTTTGCAGTCGAGAACAAAGCTAACAGATCCCAAATTACACCATAAAGACAGAGAAAATGTCATGATACATGAACAATTAACTACTGGTACAAATAATCATCTGCAAAACTATGTTATGCACAAAACTTCTACTGGTTCGAGTGCTATATGGAAATTTTGTCAAAGAGGAATATTATATAGTGATACCCAAAAAACACATATATATTTTATAAGAAATCAGATTTTGTTACGATAAACGAATAAACACATTGCTAGGAGAATTTAATCTGTCACCTGTGCTATATTAGTTGCTACATGTGTCATAGTGTCGTACCATAGGCTTGGCGTGCAGGCTGTAGGACACACCTTATCCAAAGACCTCTGTGCCAAAGTTGCTACATAGTACAGGAAAATGAAGAAAATAACAATTTTGATGGATGCCTATAAATCCTCCAATATATTAGAAAATATCAAAAAGGAAATGTCTATAAATCCTCCAATGTATTGTGCCTGCTCTTGTTTAGTGGAGCAGTGGTGCGTAAAGCTTCCAACTAGCCAGCTCCTGTCTGTCCCATATGAAACAGTAGACAATGGAGCCAACAAGGTTTTCTGTATTGATATCTGGTACATATATATGTTACATGCAGTGAAAGTGCGGGTATGAAGTGAGGCTTGTTCGCTGGTTTGAAAAGTCATAGCTAAAAATATTGTTCGCTGATTTATTATGAAAAAAAAAACACTATTGACCGACGAAAAAAGTACGGCATATAAGACAAGTGAACGAGCCGACGCGGGCTAGAGCAGCGCGGGAAAAAGCCTCAGCTAGCCTATGCAAGTGAAGTAAAAATACACCCGTACATAAACTCTATCACCGTAGTTGGGGCCTGTGGGTTTTTGGAGCTGGAGCTGTGCGAGCCGGCGATGGAAATGGCATGCCAAGAGCGTGATGCAGCACACTCAATTCATATGCACTCTCGTTGTGTACTACTACTCCGTATCTTTGTAAAAGAACTCTGTACTGAATTGAATACCTTCACGCCACAGGCGTTTTTCAGAACTCCTCATCCTCTGCAACTGCATCTGCATGTCTGGTGAAGCTGTCTGCTGCATCTGCTCATGTTCTTCGTTCCTCCGCCGCCAGAGATCACACAGCGTCTGCGTGCGTGTGCCCTTCCATTCTCCTTGTCCGGTTGTTTGCTCTGCTCCCACTCCCACGCTGATGAACCTGCAGTCTGCCCCGATCGACTGCCCGCGCGCGCGTGTGCAAAACACTCTGAATGCATTCATCAATGCCTTCATGCCTCTAGCGTTTTTCAGATCAGAACCTACATTGCCAGTTTGCCACAGCCCCGGGCCCCGGCCCCCTAAAAAATTGTTTTTATGAAAAAAAGGATGTTTCTTTTTCTTCAATTCAAGATCCAGCTCACGTTTGCCAGTATGCATGTCTTCTCCTCTTAATAGAAATAAGTAGAAACCATAATTCCTGTCGGTCCATCACTACCGGACGATTTATTAAAACCAATAGTAATAGGATATCACTATCGGTTTGTAAGCAAAAAAAAGAACAATCACTACTGGATTTTTAAAAAAGAACTATCACTGTTGGTTGGAACTAAATTCAGGGCGTGGAGTTGTGATTCTCCTACGTGCTTAGAAGAAAATGTTCAGATCCAAGATATGTTCCATTGTATCCGTCTGCATTGGAAGACAAATTTGGAACTTATTTGAAGCCTATGAATGTAGCAGTCCCAATGAACAATCAAATTGACGAGGGCACCTACTCTACTACCAATGGCTACAAGTTAGAAGTTACCCCACGTCTTCACTTACTCCTACTACCAATGGCCACAAGAACCGTGCGTGTTGTAGATTCAGAGCTATCCCGAGGCAGCGGTAGGCTTGCCGCGAAATCAGGCCACCAAAACCTCAAGATTCCGTCACATCGAATCTTACGACATATGTATGAAGTATTAACACTGGTTTTGCTACAGTAACACTGGTTTTGACTTTTCTTTTTTTCCTATTTGTTTTCATATAATCTTTGAAAAATCATAGTAAATCACAGAAAAATCATAAAATAGAAAATCTAATTTTGTTGGACTCCGCATGAGTAGATCTATGCAATGAATATATAATATAGTATACTTTAGTACAAAATTTTTCTGTAGCTTTAAATTAGTTAGGAAAATCAAAATTTATCTGTAATTAATTGGAATAATTCATAGCTGCAACTTCTATGGTCCAATTGTGGTGAAATTTTTATGGTGGACTAATTATTCTATGCTTAAACTATAGTAAATATTTCATACTCATCGGATCATGTATAACTTAGTTATAGATTTATTTATATTTAACAAATATAAACCTGAATAAATCTATGACTAAGTTATATATGATCAAATGGGTATGAAATTTATACTAAAATATATCATATTATATATTCATTGCGTAGATCTACTCATGCGGAGTCCAATAAAATTAGATTTTCTATTTTATGATTTTTCTATGATTTACTATGATTTTTCAAAGATTATATGAAAACAAATAGAAAAAAAGATAAAGTCATAAGCAAAGGTACTGTAGCAAACCATTGTTACGGTAGCAAAACCGCTATAAAAAACCGCCCGAGGGTGATTTGAACGGTTTTGGATAGTTCAGGAGGTAAATTAGACCGTTTCATAATTTGGGGGTAAAGTAGACACCACCCCATCGTCCAGGGGGTGATGTAGATATTTTTCATTAAATATAAATAAAAACAAATTAATTACACAGTTTGCCTATAAATTACGAGACAAATCTTTTAAATCTAGTTACTCCATGATTGGATAATGTTTGTCAAAGAAAAACAAAAGTAAACAAAAGTGCTTTTTGGATCTAAATAAGGCCAATGCTAGGCAGGCCGGAGTGTTCAGACAAAGAAGGTACGTAACTTCCTACAAATAAATATATTTCTTCGACTGACACAATTTATATTTAACCACTCGTCTTATTTAATTTTTTATATAAATAATAAAATAAATAAATCATTATAAAAATATATCTAATAATAAAATAAAATCATAAAAAATAAATAATATTTATTAATTTTTTTAAATAAAACGAACGATCAAATATGAATCATAAGAGTCAAAGAAATACGTTTATCTATGAACGGAGGGAGTTCTTCTCAAGAAGTGGGGTTTTGGTGGGGATGAATGATTCTGCATCATCGCCGTCATATTGAAAAGGGTGGCCTTGAGGGAACTCTTTTCTGGAAAAAAACAATTTTATATTTTGGATTTTGACATTATAGCGCTTTTGTTTATATTTAATAAACATTATTTAATCATAGAGTAACTAGGCTTAAAAAATTTATCTCGCGATTTACATACAAACTGTGTAATTAGTTTTTTGTTTTCATCTATATTTAATATTCTATGCATATGTCGCAAGATTCGATGTGACGGAGAATCTTGAAAAGTTTTTGGTTTTTAGGCTAGTCTCAGTGGAGAGTTTTGTAATATTGTTTTCAAAGTTGCCATGTCATGTGAAATAAAATAAAACTTAGATGAAGCACCTACTTTTAATGAATAGTTTCATTCTATGGTTTTATAGACATTTAATTTTCAAGACTAATAAAGTTGGTAATCGTGCTAAGAGAGTTTCATCTAGATAAAACCTATTTCTTCTATTTCTTTTTAAATACTCTGCCATGTCGTCATCAAAAATACATATGTGGTAGGCTATTTAATGGGAATGAAACTCAGATGAAACTCCCACTGAAATTACCTTAGACCAATCTCAATGCATAGTTTCATGGCACAGTTACTAAGGCCCTGTTTAGATTCGAGATGAAAATTTTTTGGGTGTCACATCGGAAATGTCGGAATTATGTCAGGAGGGGTTTTTAGGAACTAATAAAAAACAAATTATATAGTTCGTCTGAAAACTGCAAGACAAATCTATTAAGCATAATTAATGTGTCGTTAGCACATGTGGGTTACTGTAGCACTTAAGGCTAATCATGGACTAAGGACACTCCCAATGCTAGAAACTACATGTAGTTTCTGTACCTATTAATTTTTATAGACACTATATATAGAAACTATGGTCTTATTTTTTATCCAATCACATTCATTCTCTCTCCATTCTTAGTCAATCATATCACTTTATGTCTTGGATTTTGTATAGACATGGTTTCTAACTTAGACTCAGTTTCTATAATTTCTGCTCTCTCTCTTCAATAACTCTTTTGCCACATCAGCAAAATGCTTAGGTGGCACTGCAATTAATATCTAAAACCACGATGGTTTCTGCATTGGGAGTGCTCTAACTAGGCTTAAAAGATTCATCTCGCGATTTCCAACCAAACTGTGTAATTAGTTTATTTATTTTTCTACATTTAATATTCCATGCATGTGTGTAAAGACTCGATGAGATGGATGAAAAATTTTTGGGTTGGAAACTAAACAGGGTCTAAACAGGGTCTAAGACTATAAACTAGGTAACCAAGCCAGATGAGTTTCATGGGGATAAAACTCCTCTCTCATCTGATAAAACTTCTTCATTTAATGACCCTACAAAGTCAGCAATTTTGCTTATGTAGCATCTTATTTAATGTGCATGACACTCTCATGAAACATGACTTGAACTAAACAGGGCATATGTTAGTTCTGGTCGCGAGAATTGTTTGTATATAAGCATTGAATTGTGAGCTATGGTTGATCTTTGTGCGACTAGTCACGTAAGAACTGTGCGGTTCTTGATAAGTGTAAGCTTACATTGTAACTTTCTATTATTAAAAATGGAAAACGTGCTTAGCCACGGTCACAAAAAATAGTGATAACGGGTTAAATGTTCCCTTTTGATCTTGTCACTATCAGAATATATAGTTAATGAAATCAACCCATGGTTGTTAGCAATTCTCTCACATGAAACACATGACCTGCACTTACTACGGCAAGTCATCATTCGCATTCACGCGTGCCGGACGGGTTCCACGTGACGCAACGTCCACGTGTACACGCGGGTCCCACGGCCCCGTCCACGTCAGCTTCCTGCCCGTTCGAAATTCAAAAGCCTCCTCCTCTTGACGCGTGGCATATAAACTCGAGGCGGTTGCCGCTGCGTCGGCTGGTTGCCTTTGCCTCCCCTTCCCCTCCCACCTTCCACGCGCGCGCTTCCGTTCGCCACCTCGCGGCAGGCCAAAGCAGGCGAGACCGCTAGGGTTTGCGCCGCCCGCTCGGCTTCAAGTTCGCCGAGGTGAGCACTACTCCATCCTCTGATCTGATCCCCCGGCCCTCCGGGACGAGCCTACAGGAAATCCTCACGATCGAGGCAGGCAGGCACGCTAATCGCCGCTTCATGACCGTCGTACTGGTGCAGGTGCAGCCTCGGCCTCGCGCGCACGACAGGTGTTCGACGGAAGTTGGGCCCCGCGACCCAATGCCGAGCGGCGGGAGGCGGCTGCCGCCGTGGACGTCGCCGAGGAGCGCGGGGGCGGGGGCGGCGAGGTGGAGCCCTGCTGCTGGTACGCCCGCGGCCGCGGGTGGACAGCGCTCGGGCTCGGGCTACGGGACGCCGCCTCTGAGCGCGGGTTGCTTCGGCACGCGCGTCACGCCGCCGACGAGTGGGGGCGCGCGCGTCACGCCGCCCTCGACCGGGGGATGCTCGTCGCGGCCGCCCAGGCCGCCGCCTTCCCTGGATTCGCCCTACGTGCGGGCCAAGCAGGCGCAGGTAATTCATCATCGGCAGTACCATTTCGGTCATGTTTAGGCTCAGAATTACTCGAGCATTACCGGGTCAGCAATTAGTCGTAGCCTGCCCTTCAGCTCACGCATGAGACTGGCGACTGTTACCATTAAATGGTTTAGGCATTTCTCATACACAATGTTATGTTCGATCGATACTTGCCGGATTCAGGCCTTTAACACTTCAATTATGTCAAGCCTTCTCCCTTGTCTGTAGCAAAGATTTTCATTTTTCGCATGTATGTGTACTTAATTTCAGAAGAATGAATTAAAGTTTCTAACATGCATTGCATGTACTCCCAGTTTAAACGCAGGGGGAAATGTGGCTTCCTTGACTTAAGTGGCAAAGTTTTTTTTCCCTCTGAAGAAACCTCTTCGAAGAGGGCACGGCAGTCCTGCAATTCACTTAAGAAGAAAAGGATTGACCTGGTTTATAAGGGAAACTAGGCCCAAAAACCTTACAACCGCACTGTTATTAGGAGGATTACGTGCCACAGTCTACTAGGTTTACTCAATTGTTGAGACTGGCAATGCAATGGTCCTCTGCAGACTGTGAAAGTCTTTTAACATCTAGTTATTAGTTAAAGTATCAATATATATGTGATGTTGACCTGATTAACTGCTTAATGAAACACGTGCCATTGCATGTTCTCGAAAAAAAAATGTTGACCTGATTAAATTACTCAAACATTTCTAATCCTCAGTTAATAGGTACCCTGCAAGCTGCATTATGATGGCATTTGGTCCTCTGTGTATGCACTATACTGCAGGCTCGTTCTCATATGTGTTTGCAGACTCGAGGGTAACATATTGGGGGGCAATGATGTATTATCCTTTAAGGAAATCACCATTATTGTTTTAGAATACCATATTACCATGTAGCTGTAACAAAATGCCAGGAAATTTCTCTGCACTAACAAAATTGTAGATTGGGTAAGCATTCCCAGGAAGTGAGGAATTGAAACTAAAATACTGGTCCTTCTGATTGTGCATCTTATTACCAGAAACCTGCTGTACCGAGAGATTGGATTGACACTATTTATGTGTACTGGCATCAACTTTTTTTTTTGGAATTGTGGATGTTCATTTAAAAAATTGCGTTTGACATCCTGAACATATGAAGTACCATAAGCTAAATATGCAGATTTTTATGTGTCCTTATGTTGTTTCTGTTATTCCAGATAGTTGAAAAGGACCCCAACAAGGCCGTTCCATTGTTTTGGGCAGCTATAAACAGTGGTGACCGGACTGAGAGCGCATTGAAGGATATGGCCAATGTACTGAAACAAGCAAATCGGGCTGAAGAAGCCATTGAGGCAATAAGATCCTTTCGTGATCGGTGTCCCTATGAAGCTCAGGAGTCCCTTGACAATATTCTTCTAGATCTATACAAGGTATATTGTTTGTCCTTTCAAAGAAAGAGGTTCATTTTTATAAGCTAACAGTTCCTCTGTAGCTCCATTGGTTTGGTTATGCAGATACATTTTTTTTTCTCGAAAACTTGGTTAGGCAGATGCATATTGAACACATTTAATTAATTATCACATTGTCCAATGCGAATGAGTCATCTTAAAATAATTAGTTATCACATGAATTTTGGATGAAAATGTCACTAACACATTTCTTCTGAAACTAATAATTTTCATGTTAAACCAGAAATGTGGTAGGACAGATGAGCAGATCGAAATGCTGACAATAAAGCTGCGAATTGTTGATGAGGAGCTAGCTTCTGGTCGGTGGAAAACAAAAATGTCTAAATCTCATGGAAGGGTAGTCTACCTGTCTCTCAGAGATGAAAAAGCAAGGTACTGGAAATCTTTATATTCCCATTTGAGATTTGACTTTTAAACACTATTCAAACTAAGTTCCTTGTTTCTTGCCAAGGCTATTGGGGAACCTTGCTTGGGCCTATATGCAGTCCGAAAATTATGAGGGAGCAGAGATGCTCTACAGGTACATCTTGAGTTCATTCTTCTCCCATTTCTAAATGTCACGAGTTTTCTCAAATGGCATATTGCAGATGAACCTATAATCCCGCCACAATACTAAGTGTGTGAATGACATACTTGCATGTGGTGTGCTGTGTGCACCTACCCTTTATCTCAAAAGGGAAACAAACTAATTCTGGCTACTATTGACTTGGCACAGGCAAGCTCTTGCTATAGAAGCTGACTACAACAAAGAGTGTAACTTGGCCATCTGTTTGATGAAGACTGGAAAGGTGGCTGAAGCTAAATACCTGATTCAAGCTATACCTTACAACTGTGATGATGAAAGTCATGTGAAGTCTCTTTCCCGGGCTACTGAAATGCTTAGGGAACTTGAATTGCAATCACTCCCCTCTCCCATAACTCAGGCGAAGTCCAAAGAATCACAGATTTTTCTTGCTGATGATGTGGAGATGCTTGTAGATCTACAGCCACAAACACTATCAACTCCTTTGAGTGAACTGAAATATAAAAGACCACATATTTCAGTTTCACAAAATGCAGAGAAGCATGAGAATTGCAATTCATGGCTTCCATCTCCCATAACTCAGTTGAGACGTGAAGAACCACACATTATGGTTACTGCTGGTGCAGAAAAGAATGAAAGCTTTGCAGAGTTCCAAGATCTTTCTCGACTGTTCAATGATGCTGCTACACCTCATTCAATACTTGAGAAACTACGAAAGAGGCTAGTTAAAGAGGCACCAAAAATCGGTATTCATGATGATCAGATTCAGACTCCTATTCCAACTGAATGCTTGCCAAACTCTGAAAGAAACCTAGATGCTAGTGAGACTCCCATGCAAGAAGGGAAGCTATTGACCAAAGGTGTTAAGAAAACATGGGCTGACATGGTGGATGAAGAGGAACAACAATTGGGTGATGATAAACCATTGGCTGACATGGTGGCGAAGGATGAACAGCAATTGGGTGAAAGCAAGTCAACACTTGGTGTGGGAACTACTGAACAAAAGGAGAGCAGTAAGCATGCAAGTAAGCTGGAATACAGAACACCATTGGCCTCTCAAGAAAGCAGGACCCATCAAAGACCATTCATGGGTGGTCAACTGCAAGGTTCTTCAGCAGCTTCATGGAGACAGAATGACTCCAAAATCTCCATGGATAAGAACGTGAACCGGGATCTTGTGAGGACTGCTCCGACATGGAGCAAGCATAAGGCACAAGACCACAACAATCGAGTTTGGCAAAGGCTTGACACAGTTCATCCCCATGAGAGAGCCTCAGACACGAACCAAGTACCACGGAGAAGCAACACATCTCAGCGCGCTCTTTTTCCTGACTGGAAATCAAAGGGTGAAGGACATGGCCATGGTTGTGTTCTGTTTGATGATAACGAACGCACTCAGTGTTCCAGTCACGTTGAGGCCACTCATCGCTGGCATAATAATGAGGCAAGTACAGGGTCATGGAGGCCACAGAACCGTCTGCGGGTCTTCCAGGAAATCACAAATGAGATCAACCAAAATGTTGTGTAACTATGTCCTTGTTCCTTGCTGTTGATGGAAGTTCTCCTTTCCAGCAACATGTTGTTTGCACTCAAACTACAGATGGGATCTGTGAAATAGTTCCTTGTACACGGTTTTTCGCTTCAAATGGTTCTGTTTTTGAGATTGAGCATAGCTACAGAAAACTCTGCGAATTTCTTCATAGCCCACCATTCATACTCCTGGCACATCGATGGATCATGATATCTGTATATATTTTCTTTATCACTAGTGTGCCAAAGTATCTGTAAAAAGTGGTGGTCTGTCTATCAATTCTCAGTGTGTGTCACTGTTTTGTGACTGAGAGTCTTTTCCTTCCCTGATTTCACACCACCTCCGCAATGTGGCTTACCATGAAATTGCTTGGACTCTTGTCACTACTGTTTAGATGCTAGTACATGGTTCCATCTGTGGCTGGACATCTCCTGCATAATGGGGCGCTGCAAGATCTGAGTGTGCTCCCTCCTCTTGTCCAGTGCAGGAACAAGCAATGGAGAGCACTGCAGTTTGCAAATGGACACAGTTGCAGCTACTGAGCAGCCTCCTGCATCTGCATAGTGCTCATTCCTGTGGCATTTTCTAGCTTGTCTACACACTGGAGCCTGACGGATTCCATTACTGCAGCTGGTTCTGGGTGTCCTAACATGGTGGCTGTCCTTCCTCAGGGGCAGCAATGGCTGGCTGGCCGGCAGCCTTGAGCTTCATCTGCAACCTCTGGACTTGGGCCCCAAGGCTGAGGCGATGCTGCCAGCTCAGTTGTCATGACGTGTAGCGCCTTGTCGGAACTTCGATGAGGGCGACAAGGCTGCCGGCGAGGCAGCCTCGCCTCGCCGGTGCCAGGGTTTGGCCTCTAATAATTCTGGTGCATGATTGTTAGCTTCACATATCGAGCTGTCTACCTGCTGAATCCTCGTCCTGGTGCTTGTTTATATACACAAGTATCTCCATATGTGATCGATCTGCACTGTCTATGAATGGTAAGATACTCTTCTTCAACCTCTCGATCATCTGTTAATGAATGAATGCAGTCATATCTATCCCTGGTTTTCAATAACGAAGCTAGTCGCATTGCTTCACATTTCTCTCTTGTGATGTGATACGAATGCAGTCATACACAGATCAGTATTTGTGCACTTGCGTGGCCAGTCATCAGTGTGAGCAGTGACCGCTGCAGCTAGCAATGGATGCATGCATGCATTTGGAGGTAGGGATGCACAGGGCATGTGAGATCTCTCATCACACTCATCTGAGGTACACACAGTTACTGCTATATAAACTGTGCGGCCGTCAGAAGTGGCAGCCGGCCGACGGGCGGGCCTTGGTGACTGCACCATTACCTGAATCATCTGTGGATGGCTTTTTTCAGGGTGACTACTATATGGGGAACTGTTCTACCGGCTCAATCATGCCGTCCGGCCAGCCATCTTCTTCAGTTATTTCCTGGACAGGTAGAGAGAGAAGACACGGCACAGTGCGATTTTCACGTGCCGGTACTGTGATAGAGAGGTAATCGGCAACTTGCACTTTACTGTCGTTAAGCCTGAATCTCATGCATGTTGATTGTCGAGTGGTAATCGATGGCATTCCGAGAAATCGGTGGCTTCATTCTGAACAAATTTGCACTGAATTCAGACTTCCATGCATGCAAGGTTTACGCTCTGTACATTTATGATTGATTGAATGGATACATTATACATATATAAATATAGATCTATCTAAACTCACTAAGCAGGCGTCGAGCCTTTATTTCTTGCCGACAAAATGAATGAAATAATTACATTTCAATGATACATGAATTATTGAAGATATACAAAACCGCCAGCCATGTGCTCTTTGAACAGCAGACGAACTCCTTTTCGTGACCGCGCCTAGACACGTATTTCAGAGAAACACAGCAGATCAACTCCTCAAATGCAGCTGCCAGTTGTTCATTTGGTATCCTGCTGTCTGCAAAGTTTTCTTTTCTCGAATACGCAAAAGTTTTGCGTATCTTTGTATTTAAGAAGATGTTTTTACAACGCACACGGGCGCGCTAGGGATGATGAAGTATACAAAATGCGCAGCCTCTCTAGTCTGATTACACGTGGCGATTACTCGCGGGCTAATTTCCTAGGTGGCGCGCTCTCGTCTCTATCCAAAGGTTGGCAATTTGTTTGATCGTGGTGAGGAGTTGCGCGCTGGTGGCCCCTTCTTCCAGAATAATTTTACGTTCCTTTCTTTCCATAGCTCCCATGCCACGAGCGCGAAGAGGGTGCTGGCACCCTTCCTTTTCTCTCCGTGCCATCTCTGTCTCCACTGCTCCCACCAGTCGGCAATGGAGCCCCCCGCCCCCCACCCTCACCTGAGCAGCGTCGGCCCCAACGCTCAGGGTTTCAAATACAGAATACAAGCCTTTGTATGAAATTATTTGGATTCGTTCTCCCATAACTTGGACAAACTCTGTAAATCAAGGCAGTCACTCATGACTTGTTTATGTTCCACCCCTTGAGGACACTTTAATTACCTTGTGACACACGTGGTGGTGCTTACTGTGGTTATCTGAATCTTGCTTCTTACTAAACAGTTTGAACCAAGGCTTCCATTGCTCTTACCCCCTTCAGAAATCCTTCCGTTCCTTGTGACAAGTTAATAACAATAACTGGCATTGTAGAGTAATAAACATGCTAGTAATCAGATAATGACAATGCAAATATTTTGAATCAAATGCTATTAGTTTCATGCACTTAATATCTTGTAGACAACCCTTACCCCGCCTATGCTTGCAATGCAAAGGCTTCAATACAAAAAAAACATTAAAACAATATCTAACGTGGAGTAATAAACAATCAATTAGAGTCCCTATTAATTAGTACGGAAATTGAATTACATGGACATTTATTTGATCGGAAGTCATGCAAATCTTCCAATGAAAGTTTCGCTTAAATCATGGATATCTGAAAACTGTCATGGAGAATTCAAACTAATTAGTACTTATTACCTATAAAGGTTAACATTTGTTTGAATGTGCAGAAAACAGCCTTCCTAAATGCCATGAGAACAACCATTGTACACCACCAAACAGATCAAATAAACACACCATAGAGAGGAAGTCATACATATAAAATAATACAAATGGGTGATAAATACAAGTAAACTAACTTAAAAATAAACGAGAGGAGCGAAAGAAAGGGTTCGAAAATGAGCTCGGAAATAGAGAGATATGCTTGGCACCGTGCACGCCAACCATCATAGGCAACCATAGGTAGTTGTTGATCTAGATGAGTGGCATACAGGGAGCCAGGCACATCCCAACAATGCAAGCCTTCATATATAAATCACGCCTTTGCTTACTGTCTGTTGAGAATCTCTCTATATATACAAATATCTAGAGCCCTTTCCACATCCTGCTGGTCGATCTCAAAGCTTCATATAAATGTGCCATGGCATTGTTGCCAATGCATGCTGCAACACCATGCAGAAAGATGCATGGTTTCTATCACAAGTGTGTTTTAGTGGTGATGACTGATATGTATGAATGGATGTGGTGAAGGGAGGAAGTAGATGTGCCCGGCCCTTATATAGGCCGTGATGTGTAGGACGGGAGATTCTGGACATAATTAACGACCTATAGACACACACACAAAAAAAAAGGAACAGAGAGGCGATGGAGAATTAATTCATGGTCTTCCGAAAATTGCGCCACAGTATTTACCATTGGTAAAAAGAGGGAAAACCACTGTTGTGCTAGAAGCTAGCTCTGCACAAAGCAACATGCATGCATGAACCTAGGCCTTGTTTAGTTCCTGAAAAATTTTGCAAAATTTTTCAGATTCTCTGTCACATCGAATCTTTAAACGTATGCATAGAGTATTAAATATAGATGAAAATAAAAACTAATTGCACAGTTTGGTCGGAATTGACGAGACGAATCTTTTGAGCCTAGTTTGTCTATAATTGGACGATATTTGTCAAATACAAACAAAAATGCTACTATTCCTATTTTGCCGAAAATTTTGGAAGTAAACAAGGCCCTAGCTGGTAATAAGGATCATGTGGCAATGGAATATAAAAGTACCTTGCTCTGAAAAACGAGCTCCTTTTTGCAGCGTTTTTTTTTTCTAATAGAGCAATACAAGTCCAGTATTTTCTAGAGCAGTGATAATAGACAATTTACTTCTGCTAAAGTTAAGGGAACGCGACATATTTAGTTCAGTAATAACCTGTGAAGGAAGATGCCGGTGGTATATATACTTACAATTCTCGAGAGTTTATATAGAGAGAGAAGGGACTGTGAGGCCTAAGAGGAGAGAATTAGGCCACTTAAAAACTAACGCTAAAAACCACTTATAAAAAACTACATAAATTCTATCAATAAGTGCTGTTATGGTGGCTGCAGGTTGAGAGAGAGAAAGAGAGGGAGACGGCCGGGGAGCCTTGCCCACGGTTGAGCAAGAGAGAAGGCTCTTTCTTCTAATTTTTGCTTATCTTCCAATTAAATAGACATCTTGTGCAGTCTCTTGTGCATGCATGGTCATCCCCTTTGCTAAGTCCTCCACCTCACATCCCCTTTACCCAGTCCTCTAGAGCTCTCCACCATATGCTTGATTTTCTCCTCCTAAAATTTAGGCCACGTGAGGTCTTTCCTTGCCCACTTATGCCATCACACGCCTCTAACACTGCACCCATCCTTGACAAGCAACTTATACTTAAGCTACAACCTAAAAACAAGCTTTTTACATCTTGGCTCATTTTATTATTTTCAACCTAAAATGGACTTGAACGCTTTATTTTTGTGGCCTCTTCAATTGAGGGGGACACCATCAACCACGCCTGATCCCTTGGACACCATCAGGACAAAGGGGGTGCATGTGTATGGCCACCTAGAAGTGGTTGCAACAACGACCAACAAAGGTCCCCTTGTGGTGGCCGGTGACGGCATGCGATTGTGCTACTCGGTGTGCTCCTACTGGTGAACCATGCCTTCTCCCCACTGGACGGCCGTTGGTCCACACCACATAGAGAAGAGAGGAGGGCTTCTGATGAAGAATGGCGGGGAGGGGTGCACCTCCGCAACCGCCAATGCTGCCGACTATGAGTTTGCTGCCCACGGAGGAAACAACATGCCCACTGCCCACATGGGAAACAACACGCCCAAGATATTTGACACGGCAGACAAGATCAAGGTCCTCAGTGCGATGATACACAACTTGGAGAAACTGCGGAGGGGTACGAGGCTCGATCACCCACAGATTTCGCATGGCCCATGCTCGCCGTCACGCTAGGAGTCCGCGTGCTGCAGCCTGTAATATAAAAAGCACTGTCGCCAACACCTGGCAAGGACTGTTGCCAACACCTGGCGAGGATATGCACCTTCTTCACTGGCTCCATCGTGATGTTCATCGTCTTCTTGAACTATAGTAGCTGCAACAACTCCTCCACCATGGCTTGCATCTGGGCTATTGTATTCCTTATATCAGCGTGCAGATCCTTGATCGATGGGACAATCGCCGCAGGAGACACTCTTGCTTTTGGGAGTCGTAGGGCCATGTCTTCCTGTAGCACAGCTACTATTATAGATTGACGAGCTATAGGGTTGACATGGTGCTGGCACTTGAAGATGGTGCATTGCCCACGTCACATGAAGGATCGACAACATTAAAAGTAGTGCCATCGACTTGAAGTAGGCGATGGAAGTTGGGACAAATCCGCGTGGAACCTAGCATCTCCGATACTAGATGGTATGGCGGTTGCATGTTGATCGAGGTTGCGAGCGAGAGAGGGGGCTGCCCAGGGGCCTTGCCCATGGTCGAGTAAGAGAGAAGGCCCTTCTTTCTATTCTTGCTTATCTCCACCGAGATTATTACAACCCATTAAATAGACATCTTGCCTTCTAACATGTGCACTAGGTTTTTCTAATAAATGTGTTGCTATTTTTAACGTAAGTTCCAAACCTATAGCAAGCTAGAGTAGGGAGGTGAATCACACAACAAGTAATTCAAGAATGTAATTACGAAATAGAAAGAGTTAGAGAGTGCCGTTCGGCAATATTTTTTTCTCCGATGTATAAAAAAACTCACGCTTCACTAGTCTTCGTTGGAGCCTCCTACAAGGACAATTTTTCTAATACTATTTTTATCTCTAACATGATCTTTTAAACTAAAACTTTTTTGGCTGCGTCCATGCGCAGCTGATACACGCTGTCCTACCATGCATGCATGCCGGTGCGGCAAGCCCGCCAGCATGCATGGCAGCTCAGCTGACCATTGGGCGCTGATGTGGCGGCCTTTGACCCAGTGTATCAAAATTCAAAACTTGTAACAAGAATGCCAAGCGACCAAGATATATACTGAGTCGAATGGAATCTAAGCCACCTTCGCAGGTTATAAAAAAAGGTTATGAGAAAAAAAGCCACTTTCGCATAGCTCGACAACGGCCCAAGCAAGACACACAACAAATGAGGTTACCCCAGCTCGCTAGAAGTTCACACACACGGAGAGGCCCAAGGTTCGTTTCCTTTCTGACGTGACTAGATTTAGCAGTTTAAGAGCCATTTTAAAACTATGAAATTTTACAGATTGTTGAAATAGAATAATAAGTTGTAAGCCTTGTGATTAATTTACTCCCTTCATTCCAAATTCTAAAATGTTTTGTTTTTTCTAAATGCTTTTGCAATGCTCTATGTATCTAGAAAAACTAAAATGACTTGTAATTTTGTATGGAGGGAGTAGTATGTACAGGGAAGATCTAGAGTAGATAGTTGTTGATGTCACTAGTTTTAGAAACATAATTATTATCATTGTTTTCTATTAGCTCAATCTCTTTGTAGAATTTGATGCTGTCAAGTGAAAAAAAAAACAAAGATATCTAGCTCAATAATCAGGACAACCGTCCAAATGAACACGTAACAAGTATGATTTGTAATCACTGCATCTTAACATTTTAGAAAATGAGATTCAAATTTTCTAGAAGCCTAGTACAACCATTTGAGAAATTTAATTAAAAATTTGACGTTGGAAACAGAGACTGCTTTTATTTAAATTTTTCAGTAGGCAAAAAGCCTTGGATGTCTATAGCTAGCTAGCCGACTCCAACTTGGCAGAAAGAGAGAGGTTCGGACGATGTCGGATTCATCTTAATCTATATGTGCTTTTTTTTAAGAAACTAATTCATATATGTTAGGGTAAATTTAGATAAAATTTAATTTAAGTTTCACCCGAATAGATTTATGTGAATGCGACTACATTCGAACAAGAACTTCAATGAAATTGGCGAGGAATTCCAGCCCGGGTTCCAGAGAGATCGAGTACCATGTAGTAGGGCGGAATGTTCGATTCACACATGCATAAACCGAAAGCCATGACCAGTAGCCGGCCTGTATATATATATATATGTATATGTATATGATCCACACATGCATCTTTCTACCCGTCGAGATCATATCTGTCTCTGAAGAATATGTATATATATTTCATTTCACACAAGACTAGACGAGGGATGAGTTTTGACTGTCTCCTGATTCTCGTTTCCGGCGCCGCGAGGACTTGTAGTGGTAACCATGCATGCATGTATCCACACGCACACACATGTACGATGACGAACCTGAATCTGATGCGCACACGTATTCTGGTACACATGAACACAGAGATTATATTCCATCTGTTTCGTGGACGAGGACGATGAGTCATATATGATGAGTCGTCGATAAGCACACACGTCGTTGATGATGCTGGTGGTGCTATTCAACACATGATGTTGCAGCCACTACACAGATTGCATCATGCATGGCTAGACTTCGTAAGAGTGTTTGCATTGCTGACTGAGACAACCTTAAGAGATCCGCCAAGATGCTCATATGGGCCGCGTGCATGCATGTAAAGCATTGGTTTTGTACAGCAATTTCCCAAAAGAAAAAAAAATAGAGTTAAGTAGTTCTGGTTTGATTTCCTGTTTTGAACAGAATTTGACATAGATATATATTTCACCTTTATGTGTCCATATTTCACATTTTCACTGCCACCAGCATTACTCATACATTATTTTTAATTAGATACGGTCAAAATCGATTTTTAGAGGTGGTTTTCAAAAGTTCTTCTACACCACTAATATGATAGTAGAAATGAGATATTGCAGACAACCGCCCCACAAAATTGATCTTTATGAGAGGTTTTTGTTAAATCAACGGCCCATGAAAATTGATTTTTCGGAATGGTGTTTAGAGACGGTTGAGTCAACCACCCCTAGAAATATAAAAGTATATATTCAAATGTATCAATAAGTTCTCAAAAATATTTTCAGTTGCCCTAGGGGCTAACACATAATCACAAGCCTCAATCTTCGCGTAGACTTTGCACAAGACGTCCACCAGGATTCTAATATAGGATCTTTTGCCTCGTGTGGGAACCCTTGTGTCACTTATGATCAAGTATATGATGATTTTTTTTTTTGAATAAACTTCTACAGATTTTATATTAAATATGTTGGCACCTAGTCAATCTCAAATGAGAAAAAAAATAAAGTCTCAGCTGATCTCGTCATCGAGCACTCGAGGTCGTTTGAAAAATTCAAAATTCTAAATTTCAAATCTAAAAACTTAAAATGTAAAGTTCGTCCTATATAATGATCCCAAATACAAAATTCATCAAGTACAAAGTTTTTCGGTCTCATTAAGCTCTACTATAATTTTGATATAATGTTTGTCTCCATCTAATAACTTCATTTGAAAAAATATGATTTTTTTTGTTCCTATAAATACACCTACTTTTATTTTTAGGGGCAGTAGACATAAACAAGCTCCGCCGCTCCAATCACAAAAATCTATATTTTTAAAGGTGGCTTCTTTTGTCAACTGGCCCTAAAAATAGGTAGATTTTTAGGAGCAGATTGATTTTATTAAGCTAATCGACCATGGAAATAGTTTATATAGGGACAGTTTTTATGCTACTGTAAATCATAACAATTATATAGCGAGGTGGTTTACTATATCAACCACCCCTAAAAAATGCAAGGGAATTGTAAAAATAATCTGTGTAGTAGAACCTACTTACTATGAAGAACTTATACTTTATATTGACAATAGTTTCAGTTTGTTAACATTTTACAGTTGTGTCACACTAATTTGAAACTTCTAGTCAAGTCTCTCCATATCTTGTTGTACCGAGAAAATATTCTCCAACTTGTAACAGACCTTTCATCCTTCCTAGAAATAATGTTATTTTGTGCTATTTTTTCCACGCAAAAGATCTTCTTTTCTTAAAAAAACATGTTTTTACATATACTTATCTTCTACAAGATGATCTGATCTGGGGGAATATTTGATTGAATGTAAAGTGACCTTTGCCACGTAACAGGTCTCATCCTTTCTCTTTTTTGGCCATTGTTTACAGCTGATCTTGCTTCTCTTGGAGACCTAACTATGAAAAGGTATTCTAGTTCATGCCATAATTGATTCTGAACTTCATTAATTTTATTTTGTTTTTCATAGGAGAATCAAATCCTATATATACTCACAGGAAAAAAAAACCTAACATATATAAATTATATGTTCTCTCACCAAAAAAAATGTCCATCTACCAAATATAATACAAGCTCTATCCGGCGGATAAGTTGTGTCGAATTGTGATGATTAGTTTCAAAAAATATTGTGATGATTCGATGCCACACAAGTAAAAGTTGCATTACTTTACAATGGTTTTTATTTATTTACACATGTCACCAAAAAAATGGTCTACTCTAGTCACACATAAGTGTGATGCGCTTTGGACACGTACGGGTACCATATATTTTTTTAGGGTGTGTTAATTCTTCGTAGAATGCAAAAAATATAAAATACCAACTACTTTGGAATAATGAAATGCAAAATGTTAAAATTTTCAGGGTTATGTTTAGTTCCATAAAAAATACAGAATTTATTGTCTTCATTAGAGCCTCATGAGGCTCTTTTGGGTTTTTTTGGCCTCTTGAGGCCAAAATTCAAAATGAAGAATAGTCACATTTTTGTCAAAATTTTTGCATGTTGTTTAGTTCTATTATACAAAATGATGGGCTAAAACCCAAAAATTTTAGGATAAAAGAAGAACTAAACGTCCCCTTAATGAAGATCGATAATGGCTGAAGGTCAAGGCAGGAATGAGATGAATTAAGGATGAGCTCTGGTTTAAGACTGATGTTTATGGTACTAAATAAGCTGAGTACAGTTCGCAAAAAAAAAGCTGAGTACATACATGGTCTTCAGAAATCTCTTGACAGCAAGGGTCAGCAGCCCAGCTTCGCATCCATGAGGCTCCACCAGTGTTCAGGCCGCTAAGTTTGGCCAATTTGGATGATCTTGTATTATCTTGGTGAATAAAATGAGGGATTAGGTTTTTGCAGGTGTTTGCAATCTAATAAGGTTTCAACGATTACAACTAAGAAGACCTACTTAATTAGTTGTTTATAGTCAAGAA
Organism: Sorghum bicolor; assembly: GCF_000003195.3. Taxonomy (NCBI): domain Eukaryota; kingdom Viridiplantae; phylum Streptophyta; class Magnoliopsida; order Poales; family Poaceae; genus Sorghum; species Sorghum bicolor. The sequence goes on along the minus strand of NC_012876.2, from coordinate 2,611,655 downwards.
ATTCTCCCCTAAACCATCCGGCGGCTTCCAGGAGAAGCAGGGTCCACGTCACCCGAAATTACCGTGGCCGTCCGATCTTGAATCGTGTGGCTGTGATCATCTGAAGCGGCTTCAGTCAGAATCGGCTTCTTGCAGATCCTCGTCGCTCTCTGTTTATTTTGCTAGCTTCTGCAGCTTCTCATCTGAATCCGATCCACCAAATATATACAAGGGCTTCTGCTCCTACTTTAGGACTTCAGGAAACTTCTCTCCCCATCCTCTGTCCTCTTCGCTCCCTCCGTCTCTTCCCACAACACCGAGACGATGGGGCGAGGTGACCTCGGCGGTGGCCGGCCCTCGGAGCGGTGGTGGCCACCCTCATCCTCCTCCACACCCTCCCTCCTCGCGCCGCAAGCGTAGGGCCATGGCGGCCCTCGCCGGGTCTTGCACCGGTGCATCGGTTCATCACCCCCAGCCATGTCGCTGAAACCCTACCTGCCACTTCCTGAGCCACATCGCCGCCCCGTCCTTCCCTTCCCCACCGTCTCCACTTCTCCTTCCTCTCCCTCCCCCTCCACGTGGTTGAATCCCAGCAACGGGCGCTTGCCCTAGCACCCGACAGTGGGTACACCAGAGGTCCGGTGCCTCGCCGGCGCTAGGTCGTACGTAGCCCACGCTTGGCCCGTGCACAAGCACGGCGGCCCCTCCATGGGCGCACCTCGGCGGCTGCGTGGCCGCGCCGTTCTGCGTTTCCACCTCCAGGTTCGGCAACCCTTTCTCTTCCCTGTCTAAAGTGCAAAACCGAGCACCCACACCCTACCTTAATGCTCGGATTTGGTCTAATTACAACCTATTGTGTCTACTAATATTAGTGTTGTTTGAGTTCTGTTGCTATGCGTACTATTGCCTAGGCAATATGCAGGCAATTTGCAGTGCCTACAGATCAAATATACATGTAACAGCAGTACGGAAAGGAAATAGGGAAAATAATTAGTATGTCATATATAGTTCTTCTGAAGAGTAGTTTGATCTAAGATTTTAGTTTACATGAAAACTTTTGGAACAAATGCATGTACGTCCTGCTATATAGATCATGATCTTTGTTTTATGGATACCTGATTTTCCATAGATTTAGTTTGTATCCTTGTTTGCCGTGCATATTTTTTTTCTTTCCATAAATTACATACCTTGCTCCATTCATGATTTGCAGAAGAGTTTGTCGCCTTCTAACCTGTTGACTATTGTTACAAGACAATTTGTATAGATACAAATAAAAACAGCTCCATTTGGTGGTTTATCTATGAAGGGCCAAGGTTACAGCGAAGTGTGGTTCACAGCATGTCGGCTGCCTGCGCCTCCTACTGCTAGCAGCACAGGTGTGATTAGACAGACTACACGAGGTAACAACCTGCACTACTATAGGATTGCATGAATTTACTTAGTTTAGACCATAAAAAAATATTTAGCTTCCCACTAAAAAGCTGCACTACTATAATTTCATCGTCTATGTTGTCATTGAGCTCTTATAGTTGTCAGGTTAAAAAGCCACAGGCAAGGCTCGTGATAGTTGTATATGCCCCCTAACTTTTTCGACAGATTTGGAACCTATTTTATGCGGTGTTACGATCGATGTAATTTGAGATATGATCAGGTAATTTGATAAAAAGAAGGCTATAGAAAATGTAGCAGCCATGCACCTGCAAATCAATGTAGGTATACAACAGACACAAAACAGAATTACATGTTCCTTTTCTCCTAAAAACTAATGCCTCTGTTCCTTTCTCCTAAAAACTAATGCTTCCATTTTTTCCATCATGTAAAACCATGTGCTATCATATGCTTACTATGTATGTTAACCTCTTTTCATAATTCTAATTTCAAATGACCCGCATATATATGGTGCTGCTTATAGTTTTTCTAAATCTGAAGGTTCTGCAGGTTAATTCAATGATACATTTTAGTTCAGCATGCATGTATCTGCTTATTCGACAACCAGGTGAGGTTCTATTTGAGATAATTATTTTTTAATTATATCTCACAGTATGAGGATTATTCCTGCACATAGCCAGACAGCTTCAGAAAATTGATAGTTATAAATGAAACCTTTTTATTGTCATTCCAAAATAGAAGGCACTATGTTTTTCATCTTCCCAATAGCTTTGATCTTGTGGACAAAGACATCCAAATAGGACACCCTAGGTACACAAGAAAATAAAATGGCTTGCAATTTTACCTCAGTGAAAAACAGTTTCAGATTCCTGGATAATACCTGTGTTCTTCCACCTATCTTCAAAAGCCTTGATTAGTTCATCATGAGGAAATAATCTTAAATGTTGTCCACTCATCCGAAATGATCTTAAATGCTTTCCATTCATCAATATCAGATTACACGGGTGAAGCCCCATGAGGTTGCTGCTTTTCTTTTAAATGTCAGGCACCCTTGGAGTAAGTGTTTACCATGTTTTGTTACAGAGCTAAAGAGCATTTACCAGACACATTGCAATAGGCTCTAATTTACAAAGTAATACCTTTTACCTTTTGTTATTTTGTTTTTTTCATGATACATAATCTTGACCCCTCGAGAAGTTATCACAGAAAATATATTTGTTGGAATGTTGCGTTCTTCTTCAGGCTCTTGGATTCTCAATGCCTTCGTTTGCTCATGTTTCGCTCAATCTGGCTCCTGACAGAGGGAAACTGTCCAAACAGCATGGAGCTACCTCTGTTTAGCAGGTATCTTATCGATTATTTTCTATCTCACATCTCTGCTACCGTATCTTCTTATTATACACGCCATAAGAGTAAATCATGTTGATTCTTTTCCTCTGCATGGTATAAAGAGAGGGGCTATCTACCTCGGGCAATGGTAAATTATTTTGCACTAGCTCAAGAAATTTGAGACAACTCCGCCAGAAGCAACATCCAAAATACCTTGCTCGTCCGCTCTCGTGTCGAATGCCTCAGATTGGTTGGAGCTGCTTTTGTCCAGAAGTGCTTCTCATTCTCCTCTCTAGCCAGCTTCTCCTCTGCTTGTCTTTGGCTTCTCTAGCTTCTCGTCCAAATCCAGTCAAACAAATATATACCCAGCTTCTTCTCCTTTTCGACGCTTCTCCTCCCCTGCACCGCTTGTGCCCACGCTGCGGGCGCCTGTGCTGGCAGCACCCCCAGTATGCGGCATGGCGGCGCGATTGGCCACTGCCGTTAGACGTGTGCAAGCTCCAAGGTGTCTGTGGGCGTGCCTACCCCTGAGCCACCTGATATGGCTGGTCCTTGAATCGTACGTTGCCGAGCCAGAGGCTCTGTAACACCCTAAAATTGACTCCTTTTTGAAATAGGTGAAAATGATTTAATTATGAATTTTTGAGCTTATGAAACATAGGAAAATAATATTTTTCATTTAATTAAAATTTATCATAGGGTGTAGCAACTTGTTGTGCATTCATATTGGAGCATTATTTTCATTGTATTGTGTGGATTTGATTAAAGGTAAGTTAAACTGATTTTAAAATGATTTTTCAAACTTGTTTTTGAAATGGCCTTGAAACAAAAGAAAATAAAAAGAAAAAAAAAGGAGACAGCTCCCTGGGTCTGGCCGAGGCCCGCTTCCCTTTTCCCTCTGGCCTGCTTCCCCTCCCCCGCGGCCCGCTCCCCTCTTTGGCCCAGTACGCGCAACCGGCCCAGCTCCTGGCCTACCCCGCGCCCTCTCCTTCTCTCTTTCTCTGACCAGTGGACCCCACCCGACAGCCAGCCTTCTTCAACCCCAAGTCGGAGTCGTGCTGGACTCTCGACCGGGTGTCAAAACCCGATACGCACGGGATTCCTTGCCATCCACGGTGAACCGAGCCCTATAAAACTCCCAAATCCACCCCGCAACACCCCTTTGCATCCATGTTGCGAAACCAAGCCCTAGGTCGCCGTGTTCTCTTGAGTTGGATCTCGGCGAGGCCGACCTTGTTCTCGACCGCGGCAAGCCCTCTTCGCTCTCCCTCGGCTCCAGATTAGGCCCTAGATGAGTTCGGCACGAGATTCTCCTCCGCCCGGTGTATTCTTTTTGCGTTCTAGTGGCCGGAATCGCTCAAACCGAGAACTCCGGCGAGCCTCCAATGGCGCCGCCGCGCTGGAGCTCCACCCGGCGGCCGACCCCTGCCGTGACCTCCTTGGGACGCTGCGGACCGTCCGATCAAGCACCAGCGAACGAGATTAGAAGGTAACGGTTCGGTGTAACTCTTGCTAAAGAACCCCTGCTCTTTTTAAGAATAAACCCGCAGTCCAAAGCGGATTTCAAAAATACGCTTTCTCTTTTAGAAAACGGAAAACAACCAGATTGACTCCGAGAATACGTTTTCTTGTATTTACAAAACTGCCACTGATTTTATCTAGCTCATAAAATATTCATCTTAATTTCGTTTTTGTCCATTCAAATTGCGTTGAATTCATATTAATGAGCTCTACATGTTAGTAAAATTGTTTACTCAGTTTGAAACTTTTTAATTTCGTGGTCCTATTTAATTAATTAATTATCTATAGGAAATCTTAGAAAATTCATATCTTTCATGTTTTAATTTCGATTTTCGTGAACTTTACGTTTGTGTGATCGTAGCGCTGCATAGAATATTTTGATAAACTTTTATATTTGTTTTACTACTGTTTGGTGTATTGTTCTAATTATAGCTTGTTTGCTTCGTGTATGTTTGTCTCCGATTGTTTGCGTGCTGTTGATTGATGTTTGGGAATAGACGGTGAGCCGTGCGTTGTTGATCAAGACCAAGCTTTTAAAGACCAGCAGGCTCAGGAGAGCTTTGAGCAAGGCAAGTATAACTTGGGATCATCCTTGTTACCTATACACAATTAATACGTTATATATCATATGCATGTTTTCACCTTGATAACCTTAGCAAAATCATAGATGATTGTTATCCTGAATTCCTTGTTACCTATTTGGATATGCATTTGGGTAGTTCTTGCTAGTGCTTGATTATTAATCCATGATCTTGTAACATGAATATTGAATATGCAATAAACAATAAAATAAGCTTTTCAGCAACTTGAACATAAAGGGTGGAAAGAACTCTAGCTTTTGCTAGATTGATCTTGACCCTCCGTAAGGACTTATCCCTTGGCAAAAGCTGGGACAACTCGTACAACCATGAGGGCTACATGGCTCTGGTTTTAGCTCAGTATGAGGACCTTTTTCTAGCTTGTTAGCGGTTACCTTAAATGGCGTAAGAATGGCTAGACACGTTGGGTATAGTGTGGCCTCTGTCCATGTGTATAGGCTGCGAGTTATGTGCCATGGAAGGGGGGCTCTATATCTGCCTGCCGAGTGAATCTAATGGCCCTAACTTGTTAGACGAAATCTTTGAAAGGCTTCATAGTGATCCCTGCCGACCTCCCTAGGAAGGGGGTTAAGAGACTCATGACCTCGGGCGAAAGGGTAAATCACGACTCATGGGTAAAGATGTACAACCTCTGCAGAGTGTTAAATCTGGTATACTAGCCGTGCCCACGGATACGGGCGGCCCGGAAAACTGACGGAATAGGCGGACTCTGATGAACATGACTAATGATGATAAATGATGGTTTATTATGTTGTTTATATGTGTTATTCTTAATTCTTGTACACATTGATCATGTGGTTATGGGATTTAGTATGCTACCTTGATATTGCTATCCAATGATTAAATATGTTATCTACTATTAAAAGCTAAATGCAGTTAAACCAGTGTCAGCCATTTGAGCCTCATGAACCCCTGGTTATACTTGTTGAGTACGATATGTGCTCACTCTTGCAATTTCCCCCACACTTCAGGAGATGTTAGGCTTGTGCTCAACCAGTCAGTTGGATCCTGTGGAGAGAAGTTAATACCCGAAGTTTGATGTTGTCTATCCGCTGTTTGCTATCAAAGGTTATATCTTTTATACTACGTTCGTTATATAATTTATGCATTGTCTTTTGATATTACCCCTTATTTTGTAGCTATATGTGAGATTTGGCTTTTAAAACTCACATATGGTGTATATCTGGTTTTGTCCTTAAAATATGGGTGTGACAAAGTGGTATCAAAGCAATGCTGACTGTAGGACGCAAGCCTAGTTAGAAATTGGTCATCTTAAGGTTTTGGAATTGTCATAAAATCCTTGCTCTATAAACCTTGATATTTTCATCCATACTATATCCTTATCCTTGCTATTTCTCTACCTTGTTGCTTATTTTAAGAGTACTTGCTCTCACCTTCACTCCTTGATTTGGTATGCTATTAGAACCTTTTCTTACCACCTTCTTGTGTCCTTGAAATATAAGTTTTAGGATCTTTGCCCTTAATAGGAAGAGAACGATAGTACCGCAAGTTGAGTTAATGCTTGAAGTGTGAACCTTTGATGCTTGGTTTGGTTTGTTATTATGCTTATGATTGATTTGGATCTTTGTAATGAGTGCAATGATCTTGTGGGTTTTCTCCACGATATCATTTAGTTTATAGGCCTAAGGCATAAGGAGTAGTGAAATAAGTAGTTGGGTTTGGTTATATCCTGTTTCTATCCTTTGCTGTTTTCTGAAGCAGACTGCAATGATTCTGGTGTATCTCAAGATCTGATCGTGCAAAGTTTATCAAATTTTTCTGGGAACAACTAGACTTCAAGATATTTCTCTGACCGCAAGGATCACCCTCATATCTATTATGGTTTGGAAGTTACAAAAATCACAAGATGATACATATGTGCTGTCAGGAATCTGGATCAGTTCGGTTGCCTACTGTTCTAGACAAATATAACTGTAGAATTTGGAAAAGTGTTCTATAGAAGAGTTGTAGACAATTTTCTAAGCTTTCCAACGGTGTAAGCTAGAACTTATTTGGATAAGTAGAACCTGAGATATGACAGATGCAATTGGATGTTTCTGTTCTGTATCAAAGTCTGGGCAGTTTTGGTATTCCCCATTTTCGGCCAACTTGAAGTCAGAAGCTGGGAAAGAGTTGTATACGAAAGTTGTAGAGGATTTCATAAGCTTTTAAACAATATAAGGATCATCTGCAGATGATTTAAGGAGCTCTAGATATAATTTCTGGAAGTTACTGCACCTTGGCTGAGACATTATCAGGAAGGATATTATGTTTGGTTATTACCTATGCTTAAAGACAGAACCTAAGGAGGACTTCTACATGAAAGTTGTAGGGAATTTCATAAGTTTTCTAACGATATAATCTGCAACTCTATTGGATTAACGGAATAAGAGTTATACCTGTTTTACTACGCTGGTATTTTTCATATCGCGAGGAAATTTCAGGATACCTGTTTGCTCCACTGCACATAAGTTCTTTAGGATGTTAGAAGTTCTCAATGTTAACTTGTCTGGAAAGTATGCAAGCTACCTTTCTTGGTCCCCTAGTTGACTTTTCTTAAGGGGGGTAGCCCAATTAAAGAACTACAAGGAGAAGAAGTGGTTAATAACTGGAACATCTACAAGGACATCAAGAGCTTGGTATGTTGGTTTGTTTCAAGATATCATTCCACTTGGAGTGTGCTAATACCAATGGAGGTTTATGTCATGGCTGATACTCATGGATTGAGAGTTGTGAGGATCAGATGACACCAAAGTTTACGAAGTTATAATTGGGATGCCAGAGTGAAACAACTTAACTGTGATAAAGGTACCAATAGATGGAACTTAGTATTGAAACCAACCTTGGATTAAGAGACTTGATACAAGGAATTTAAAAGACTATGATGTGTAGCGTCTAAAAAGGATAGGAGAATTAATCCCTAATGTCCCCCAACCAACCTCGTCTTAAGGGGGGTAGTACTTTTTGTACCACTGGAAGATGCATTTTAAACTATCATGAAGTGATAACTGTCTTCTGAGATATCTTATGGTTATGTGCAAACAAAGGAGTGATCTGTGCTACCCAGTGGATTTTTTTTTAAACCGCACCATCAGGGAAAAGAATTGAGTATCAAGGTGGTCCGCTCCTACCTGAGGAGGCATATCCATGCTAAGTTATCACGTCTTTGAGTTGTATGAGTGAAAAGTTGGTAGTCAAGATGGACCTTGATCAATTACGAATAATAGACGTTTTATGGAAATTTTGTTCACAAGTTGTGATCCCGAGACACAAGTGTTTGCATTTGGAATGCCAGTTGTGAAGTTGAAATAGTTATCAGTATCTTTTTCTGTTTCTCTGTTGGAATCCGTGTCTCTTTCGAATCTCGAGGACGAGATTCATTTTAAGGGGGGTAGAATTGTAACACCCTAAAATTGACTCCTTTTTGAAATAGGTGAAAATGATTTAATTATGAATTTTTGAGCTTATGAAACATAGGAAAATAATATTTTTCATTTAATTAAAATTTATCATAGGGTGTAGCAACTTGTTGTGCATTCATATTGGAGCATTATTTTCATTGTATTGTGTGGATTTGATTAAAGGTAAGTTAAACTGATTTTAAAATGATTTTTCAAACTTGTTTTTGAAATGGCCTTGAAACAAAAGAAAATAAAAAGAAAAAAAAGGAGACAGCTCCCTGGGTCTGGCCGAGGCCCGCTTCCCTTTTCCCTCTGGCCTGCTTCCCCTCCCCCGCGGCCCGCTCCCCTCTTTGGCCCAGTACGCGCAACCGGCCCAGCTCCTGGCCTACCCCGCGCCCTCTCCTCTCTTTCTCTAACCAGTGGACCCCACCCGACAGCCAGCCTTCTTCAACCCCAAGTCGGAGTCGTGCTGGACTCTCGACCGGGTGTCAAAACCCGATACGCACGGGATTCCTTGCCATCCACGGTGAACCGAGCCCTATAAAACTCCCAAATCCACCCCGCAACACCCCTTTGCATCCATGTTGCGAAACCAAGCCCTAGGTCGCCGTGTTCTCTTGAGTTGGATCTCGGCGAGGCCGACCTTGTTCTCGACCGCGGCAAGCCCTCTTCGCTCTCCCTCGGCTCCAGATTAGGCCCTAGATGAGTTCGGCACGAGATTCTCCTCCGCCCGGTGTATTCTTTTTGCGTTCTAGTGGCCGGAATCGCTCAAACCGAGAACTCCGGCGAGCCTCCAATGGCGCCGCCGCGCTGGAGCTCCACCCGGCGGCCGACCCCTGCCGTGACCTCCTTGGGACGCTGCGGACCGTCCGATCAAGCACCAGCGAACGAGATTAGAAGGTAACGGTTCGGTGTAACTCTTGCTAAAGAACCCCTGCTCTTTTTAAGAATAAACCCGCAGTCCAAAGCGGATTTCAAAAATACGCTTTCTCTTTTAGAAAACGGAAAACAACCAGATTGACTCCGAGAATACGTTTTCTTGTATTTACAAAACTGCCACTGATTTTATCTAGCTCATAAAATATTCATCTTAATTCCGTTTTTGTCCATTCAAATTGCGTTGAATTCATATTAATGAGCTCTACATGTTAGTAAAATTGTTTACTCAGTTTGAAACTTTTTAATTTCGTGGTCCTATTTAATTAATTAATTATCTATAGGAAATCTTAGAAAATTCATATCTTTCACGTTTTAATTCCGATTTTCGTGAACTTTACGTTTGTGTGATCGTAGCGCTGCATAGAATATTTTGATAAACTTTTATATTTGTTTTACTACTGTTTGGTGTATTGTTCTAATTATAGCTTGTTTGCTTCGTGTATGTTTGTCTCCGATTGTTTGCGTGCTGTTGATTGATGTTTGGGAATAGACGGTGAGCCGTGCGTTGTTGATCAAGACCAAGCTTTTAAAGACCAGCAGGCTCAGGAGAGCTTTGAGCAAGGCAAGTATAACTTGGGATCATCCTTGTTACCTATACACAATTAATACGTTATATATCATATGCATGCTTTCACCTTGATAACCTTAGCAAAATCATAGATGATTGTTATCCTGAATTCCTTGTTACCTATTTGGATATGCATTTGGGTAGTTCTTGCTAGTGCTTGATTATTAATCCATGATCTTGTAACATGAATATTGAATATGCAATAAACAATAAAATAAGCTTTTCAGCAACTTGAACATAAAGGGTGGAAAGAACTCTAGCTTTTGCTAGATTGATCTTGACCCTCCGTAAGGACTTATCCCTTGGCAAAAGTTGGGACAACTCGTACAACCATGAGGGCTACATGGCTCTGGTTTTAGCTCAGTATGAGGACCTTTTTCTAGCTTGTTAGCGGTTACCTTAAATGGCGTAAGAATGGCTAGACACGTTGGGTATAGTGTGGCCTCTGTCCATGTGTATAGGCTGCGAGTTATGTGCCATGGAAGGGGGGCTCTATATCTGCCTGCCGAGTGAATCTAATGGCCCTAACTTGTTAGACGAAATCTTTGAAAGGCTTCATAGTGATCCCTGCCGACCTCCCTAGGAAGGGGGTTAAGAGACTCATGACCTCGGGCGAAAGGGTAAATCACGACTCATGGGTAAAGATGTACAACCTCTGCAGAGTGTTAAATCTGGTATACTAGCCGTGCCCACGGATACGGGCGGCCCGGAAAACTGACGGAATAGGCGGACTCTGATGAACATGACTAATGATGATAAATGATGGTTTATTATGTTGTTTATATGTGTTATTCTTAATTCTTGTACACATTGATCATGTGGTTATGGGATTTAGTATGCTACCTTGATATTGCTATCCAATGATTAAATATGTTATCTACTATTAAAAGCTAAATGCAGTTAAACCAGTGTCAGCCATTTGAGCCTCATGAACCCCTGGTTATACTTGTTGAGTACGATATGTGCTCACTCTTGCAATTTCCCCCACACTTCAGGAGATGTTAGGCTTGTGCTCAACCAGTCAGTTGGATCCTGTGGAGAGAAGTTAATACCCGAAGTTTGATGTTGTCTATCCGCTGTTTGCTATCAAAGGTTATATCTTTTATACTACGTTCGTTATATAATTTATGCATTGTCTTTTGATATTACCCCTTATTTTGTAGCTATATGTGAGATTTGGCTTTTAAAACTCACATATGGTGTATATCTGGTTTTGTCCTTAAAATCGGGTATTACAGGCTCCCCTCGTGTGTGCGGCACAGTGCCTCCCCGGTGAGTCTAATTCATGTTTTATGACAAAAATGTTTTTCTCTAAAACCATGCCACTGTTTACTATTTGAAACCCATGCCCATTATATGTGGTGTTGGTGTGCTGTGGATCGCTGAAATTATGCTAGAAGCCTCTTTGCTTATAAATGGTTGTTTGTAGCCATTTGTGGATTCATGTGATACATTGCTCATTTATTTTTATCTGATGTTGTCAGCATTTGCCATTTTCACCCCCCTCTTATTTAGCATATGATGCAAAGTCCATATCCATTGCTCACTGATACGATATGATGTTCATTCGCTTGTGAGTACTAGGCATGACCTGTTACTTATATTATGAAATTTCTAAAAGTAACCATTTCTGAACATATCTTTAAGCTCCAAGTTCATAAACAAATGATGGTTGGCAATTTACTAAGGCCTTCAAAAAGCTCTAATTGTTTTTTATTAGGTTTTTCCCTCTAAAAACATGCCCACTGTTTGCTATCTAAAACACATGCCCATTGTATGTTGATGGTGTCGGTGTGTTTTGGATCACTAAAATTATGTTGAAAGCCTCTTTGGTTTCGAAAGGCTGTTCTTGGCGTTTGCCAAATCATATGATGCATTTCTCATTGGTTATGATCTGATGTTGTCAGTGTTTACCATCTATTATTTTCCCTTTGTTTAGCCTATGATGAAAATTTCATGCCCATTGCTCAATGACACTATGGCTATTCGCTTGCCATAGACATCAGTTTGGCTTTCATTGTTATAATTTTCTTCATGCACAATTGGTAATTGATGTCAACATTACTGTGATCTATTTACGATGCTTCTTCACACCTTACACATTTCTGGCAGGCAGCCTTGTGGTCACTCATACATAATAGAGTGTATGCCTACGCCTACAGTCTTTCAGAGTTTAAGTTATGTTATTTTTTCCATACCATAGTGTCTATAATTGGCTCCAAGTTGAAGGAACATGTACAACCATGTGTGGGTCATGCATGTTCATATATTTGCAGGTTTAATTTGCCTGTCTGCTTACCTAGCAACAACAGTTACACAGTTTGATGACTACTCTTTTGTCATCCATAATTTAAGAATATTATAGCACTTTCCTTTCATACATAGTTTTCACGGTAGTGACTTCTCATCTTGCAATTAGTTAAGATTGTATCATTGATTCATCTTGTGAATTGATGCATTTATTTCAAAAGTATTATTTGCTTCTCTGTAGGTTTATCACACAAACAGCTTATATAACATGCAGTTTTAAGCTACGTGGTACCTAATGTTGATTGTTAGTGTGTTGTCTATTTTAGTCATGTAGATGTTTGTCCATTTCCTGGTTTGAGGCCAAAAATATATATTTATCTTATGTTCTTTGTGCTTGTATTGTTCAGGAAACAATACATGTGCCTCCATGTCAACATTCATCTGGTTGCACTCTGGTTTCTAGAATACTAAAATTGTATGTGGTTCGTATAGAAACAACAACCACCTATATGTTATTAAGATGACATATCCTCCTTTTATATAGATGTTTGGACCATTTTTAATCTAGGCCCCGTGTACTCCTTAAGGTTGTCAAGGACATGGTAAGAAAACTAAGTAACCCATGTGGGCCAGACCATTATTCCCGTTGCAGTCTGCTACTTTTTGTTGTTGTTGTGACCACATTGCATGTTCTGAATCTGATGCAGTTCCATGTAGGGAGAACCTTCGTGCGCCAAGCCGGTAGTCCCTTCATTGCAGCCACCTATAACTTTGATGCCCCCATCGATGAATTTGGTATGCAGTGATTGGCATCTTTGACAGCTTGATTTCCCTTCGGTTGTTATCTAGAAATATTTGTTGCAGAGTAACCTGTTTGCTCACATGAATTATCTATGTGCAGCATTTTCACAAAAAAATACTAGAACATATGTAATATATATTTATGCAATGCTCTCTACCATGTACCAGTCCATAAATTTGTGCCATATATACTATCTATACTATTATCCGTTATGTTACAACCCATAGGTTAACATGTGTTTATGCACACCCTTTGCCAGCTACTAACTCTACGTATACCTCCCATCATCATAGACTTACTATACACATCAGCAACATATGTAACATACGAGACATGCATATAAACTCAAGTGTGCTTTACTAACACCGCCGCGCGATGGCGCGCGGGTTGCACTAGTACCACTTTACAATTCGGGTTCATATTTATCATGGAGAGTCAATCTCTTGATGAAGTCGGGGGGGGGGGGGGGGGGGGCTTTTCTTCCTTGAATACAACTAACTCTATGGGTCTAATTGGATATAGAAGGTTAACTGTTATTCCATCCGTTCTAAAATACAACATATTTTCATATGTTCTAAGTTAACCCATCTCATGCTTGACTAAAATTATAGAAAGACATATTAATTTTCTTCCTACAATAATATAATGTATTTTTATTTGCTCTAAGTTAACTCATCTTAAGTTTGACCGTCTTTTAAAAATAATAATATTTTTGACATCGTATAAGCTCCATTAAGAACATGATGGAATGTATTTTTATAACTTACCTTTTTTATGTGGTAGAGGTTAATTTTTTTCTATAATTTTAGTCAACCATAAGGTGGGTTGACTTAGAACAAATGAAAATACACTATAATTCAGGATGGAGGCGGTAATTTTAAGTCTTAGTCCATCTATAACAGGGAGCTAACAGATAGGCTAATTTTTTTAAGAAATTTTTTAACTAGGTTGTTGCCAATTACTCCCTAACACTAAATAATTTGAAGTACTTTTTAGCTTCATCCAACAGCTAATCCTATTAATCCAAATAAACCCGGATGGAAGAAGGGGGCCTAGACGGGGCGACGGTGAGAGAAAAAGGGGGTGGCGGTGGCGATACTCTTCTGTGTCTTCACCGTCAAGTTAATTTGGATAGATCAGCTGTAGCTTTCTTTTTTTTCAAGAATGTGAAACACATGCATGCATTTACACAACCGACGCCATCAACCTAGAGAAAACAAACGAGGTTATGTGGGAAGATATTTGGATTGAGAGTTATTCTCTCCGAACTAAAATTCTAAGGTTGTTCAACATAGTGCATAGAAAACACGACACTATGTCAAATGTGTTGTCGTCTATTCCACTTAATGTTTCTTTTCGAAGGACATTAGTGGGAAATAACTTTTGAGGGATTGGAACAGTAGCAACTTTGCAGTTACAAGAAGAAAATGACGTCTTTGTTTGGTCTCTAAACTCGAATGGGTTATTTACAGTTCGATCAATGTATGCGTATTTAGTCAATAATGGTGTGCATGTCTCACAGGAAATTTAGCGCGCCAAGTTACCCATGAAAATAAAAATCTTTATGTGGTACTTAAAAAAGGGGTTATTTTAACAAAGGACAGCTTAGCAAAAAGAAATTAGAGGGGACATACAGATACAGGTTGTTCTTTCTGTAGTACTCCAATCAATCCAACACTTGTTTATTAATTGTGCCTATGCTAAGTTTCTGTAGACAGCAGTACACATGGTTCTGGGCATTGCCCAACCCACGGATGCTAATGATCTTTTTATTCATTGGTCAAAAGGAGGGGGAACTAATCACAATATAAACTTATTGACTGCCACCGCTACATTATGTTGGTCACTGTGGATATCAAGAAATAATTTTTTTTGACAAATGTAGACCTAAATATTTTTTGTAGGTGCTATTCAGAGAGACATACTGGACCGACAATGTTACAGCATCTTGAAGACCGTCAACAACAGTTAGTCGACGCTTGTCGGGCTCTTGAAACTTCATGTCTCCGGATGTTTTCATCCTTTGTGTGGTCGTCTGTTTTTAGGATTGCTTTACATTGATCTTCGTGTGTTGGACTTTTTGCAGTTACTAGGTATTTCTTTGTTTACTTACGACCCTGGTCGTGTTAGTCTTTGGCTTTCGATGTAACACTTTGTAAGATCTTATAATAATTTCGCTTGAGTTCATCCGGCTTGGGTGAATGAAGCCAGATAGACTATATCTATCCTTTATTAAAAAAATGAACCTAGACTTAGGAGCCTAGCTATAATTAGATTCCGTTTCAAATTAGACTGAAATTTTAAAGCACTCGAGTGAATCAAAATGTAGCTTTCTCCTAGCTAGTAGATACCCATTTGTCATGAAACAAGTCGCAATTTCTACAGTTGGGATCGTGTTTCACATGCTTAATTTGGAAGTTGAAACCTCCATCGCCCAAGGTATTGTATACTCTTGTAGTCTTGTTCGATGCTCACTTGTAGCTTGTCTATCTATCTACTCATTTGTCAAAGTAAGGCATCACTAATCTCTTCTCGTTCTCTTCCTAAGTACCTAGCTACGACGCTACCTCTATAGACCATAGAAAATGAAATAAAAAGCAATGCGGAGCTTGTGTGATGATGATAGAACTTTGAGCTTGATTGATCGAGTTGATTGGATTCCTAAGAGCGAAAGGAAGGAAGGAATTGTTTTGGCAATGGAGATGGAATGGCCCTCGATGTTTAGCCTTTCGGCCGCTTTGGATCTATATCATATTTTTATCAGATATTGCTGTTGATTGGGTTGCAGCAGTGTACAGTTCATATTCTCTGCTTCTCAATCGTTCCCTTGCTTGCAAGCACCACTACTCAAATTTTTCTTTGAAAGTTTTGTGGGTAGGTGCACCGCATGTGCTCTTCTTTGCATGCACAGATTGTAACCCACCACTTCAAGCTATATCCATTCTCTCCGTTCTAAAATATAGATCATTTTTGTTTTATCCCAAATCAATATTCTATAACTTTAATCAAGTTTATAGAAAAATATATTTATATCTACGACATATTTCCTAGTGATTCAATAAAAGTATTTTGATGTTACATATGCCGGTGCACGCTGACACATGGGGTCACTTGGATGAGTTGAGGGCAGCTCATTCTCCACTCAACCAGCTGAATAAGAGATTTGTCGGATAGTCCGTCAATCTTATTGGACACTCTGTAAAATCACTTATTTTTACCAAATGATTTAGATAAAGAGAGTTTTTTTTTGGTATTGAGGCCAATCTTCATGTCCTAGAGATAGGGTTGTTGGTTAGCATCTTTTGGAGAGTATTCTTACGATGTTAACTTCAAGTTGACCATGGTTGACTCTCTGTTGACTTTGGTTGACTTGAGAGAATTGATGAGTGTCGACGAAAGCTAGTCGGCAGTCTACCTTGAGGTATACCGACGGTAGTAGTTTATCGGTAGACGGTGCGCAAACTACGAACTCAATGGTGACGCAAGACACGGACAAGCTTTTTATCCAAGTTCGGCTGTCGTGTGGGCGTAATACCTACGTCCTGCGTCTGATTGTATTGGATTGAGAATAATATGTCTTAAGGGGGTCCCTTGCCCCTCCTTATATAGTCCGAAGGGCAGGGTTACAGATCTGGAAACTAATCCTAGTCGGTTACAATTGCCATAGATAGCTCAATATCAATTCCTATTCTAACCGACTAGAATCCTGCTTGATCTCCACGTCTTGTTTCCTTACGCGAAACTCCAAGCAGTCGGATCAAGCCTCGAACTCATCTCGTAATGGACCAAGCCTCCTGGCCCAAGTCTAGCCGTAAGGGTATAGGGGTTTATACCCCCACAGCTAGTCCCCGAGCACCATGTATTGTGATGTAACACGCCGTCTTGAGCTTCTTCGATCAGTGAGGCTTGACGTCTTCAATAAGTAGGAAAGTCGCCCAAACAGTTGCAACGGTATTTTGACCAACTCAAAAGACAGTTGATCAACATTGACATCGAAGAAGCAGGTTGTTCAAAGAATGCATGGTGCTCTAAATTAAAAAAGATTTCTTTCCAGGTGAAGTGTGTCCACTTTACTTTTCTGAAAAGTATAGCCTTTCAAAAAGCAAGCGTATTCACCGCAAGGTGAAGTGTGCCCACTTAGTCCCCGAGCCTAGTAGTAGGTGACGTAGGCACGTGGTGCCAGGGTCAAAAGAAAAATCCTCAAAGAAATTCTGAAACTGAGATGCATCGCCAGATGCATCGTACCGATGTAGTCCCCGAGCTTGCTGGAAGGTGAAGTATGAGCCTTGTAGCAAGGTCTAAAAAATTAAAATTATCCAGTCCCCGAGCGTGTAGTGCTTGGTAATTGATGCATACCTAGATTTCTAAACTGGCAGACTGGTCGACCAGTCTCCGAGCATACGGTGCTAGCTGGTCAGTGCAGTCCCCAGATCTCCAAACTGGCAGACTGGTCGACCAGTCCCCGAGCATACGGTACTCGGTGGTCGGTGCAGTCCCCAGATCTCCAAACTGGCAGACTGGTCGACCAGTCCCCGAGCATATGGTACTCGGTGGTCGGTGCAGTCCCTAGATCTCCAAACTGGCAGACTGGTCGACCAGTCCCCGAGCATACGGTACTCGGTGGTCGGTGCAGTCCCCAGATCTCCAAACTGGCAGACTGGTCGACCAGTCCTCGAGCGTACGGTGCTCGGTGGTCGGTGCAGTCCCTAGGGGCGTTGGTCATCCACCAATTTGTGTCTGTTATTTTGAAAAAGGAATCTTATCACGGAAATGGGTGATGTGACGAGACCTCCTGGCGCACTGTCAGATGGCTGCATGAAAAGTTGCGCCCGGTAACTGTACAGCCGCTCTTTGCGCGGTTCAAGATAAGGAAAACATTAATTAAGCAAAAAAGGCCGCCGTATTAACTGCCGGTAATTATTGAAAACCGAAACGCCGCATCCACTGTTGGGTCCTCCCATTTCCCAAGAATGCGGGAAGTGGGAGGGATGGAGTTGTTGGTTATAAAAGCTTGACCTCGCCCTCCGTATTGCTTACCCTGCCATTGCCTTCAAGCTTTCCACTCTTGCCTTCCGCAACCTCCATCAGTCCGCCCAGCTCGCATCCATTTCCACAGCGTCAATGGCGAAGAGCGACTCCAAGAAGAGGGCCGAACTGATGGCCAAGGAGTGGAAAAAGTCCCGGAGCAGCGTGAGGTCCCTCAACGACCTCGTCGGCATGGGGCTACTGCACAGCCAAGAGCTCGGCGGCTGGAGGGCACCAGATGGGGAGAGCTACCCCGACCCCCGTGCCGGTGAGATAGTGGTTTTCGAAGATTTTTTCAAGAGGGGTTTTGGGGTTCCCGTCCATCCTTTTCTTCAGGGGCTTCTTCTTTACTATGAGATCGGGATCTGCAATCTGCACCCGAACTCGATTCTTCTTATTTCCACTTTTATCCATCTGTGCGAGGCCTATGTTGGGATAGAGCCGCACTTCGATCTTTTCCGCTACCTTTTCTGTTTGAGGAAGAAGGGAGCGGTTGGAGGCTCCAAGATTGCAGGTGGAGTATACCTCAATCTTCGCGACGGGATGAAGAATCGGTATCTCAGCTGCCCGTGGAACACTTCTCTCACCGAATGGTACAAGAAGTGGTTCTACGTCAGGGAGGAGCCGGGCAGCTCCACGTTCTGCGACGTGGGGTACATTCCCGAGAAGAGGGTCAGTTGGACAGACCGCCCAGAGTTCACCGGCCAGGTAGAAGACCTGATGAAGCTGATCGACTGGTCGCGTTTAGACGGACTAGGGGTGGTCGGCAACTTCATCTGTCGTCGAGTGATGCCCTACCAGAAGAGGGTCCACTCGGCATACGAGTATGCTGGAAGCCAGGACCCGACCAGGATGAGCCCTGAGGTCCTGGAGAAGGCGGAAGTGCAACAGCTGCTAAACCAGCTGTTCAACTTTGCGGACGGCAGCTTCGTTCGCAGTAGTGATCGGGCGCAGGCCTTCAAGCTGGGGCGACCAGCTCCCAAGGTAATGTTGCGAACTGATTTTGCTTTTCGAGTACTAGTTCGCCATCGTTGTTGATTTGTCTTTTATTTTTGCTGTAGATTGGAGACGTTGACCGGTGCGCGGTATTCGTATCACTGGCGCCCGGCATGGAGAACCCCGGGGGGGTAGACCCGTCGGAAGAGGACGCTGCTCGGTGTGCTCGGTACACCAGCAGTGAGGAGGAGTAGAACCATCCCGCCCCGACCACCGAAGACAGAGTGGTGGGGAAAAGGCCGCTAGCAGCAGACCCCTCCCCTGCGGAAGCGCTGCCGGCGGAGAGCAGTCAGGCGCCAAAGTGCCGTCGACTCGTCCGGATCACCGACGACGACGAGGAGGAGGAGGAGGCCGCGCCTTCCCTGGTCCGGAGGCCGCGCAATCGTCCAGACATAGCGCCCGCCACTACTGATCGGGTGACCAGCGACCCTCCTGCACCGCGCGTCGTAGAGACGGGGGCGCAGGCACCATCCGGTAGGACCAGGAGGAGGTTCACCGCAACACACAGGCGATCTGACCTGTAAGTGCTTAATCTTACTTTCGTACTGCGACGTTCTGCTTTTTGTTGCTATTTCTGACATTGTTTAAATGTTGTTTCGTTGTCTAGCATAGCGTCAGATGTCAACCCCGACCAGGTCGCTGAACAGAGGACAACTGAGCCTGTAGCCGCCGTTGGAGACGCCGCGCCGCAAGCCACGGAGCAGCCTGCGGTGACAACCGCTGCTACGAGTGCCGAGGAACAACCGGCCCCGGCGAGTGCCGCGGCGAGCACCCCGACGAGGGATGAAGAGGCAGCGAGAACCCCTCCCCCGAGTAATGTTGTGGGGGAGGAAGACAGAGTCCCGACTCCTCCAGCCGGAGAAAGGGGGGTCCCAACACCGCCCCGAGCAGAGGCCTCTTCACCCGTAGGCTCCCCTGGCCTGGACCATGGGCCAGTGATGCCTGCGACCGCGGCCGGCGGCAGTGCGGCGAACGAGGAGCCCCGGGCGGCCTCTGACGATGACGTGGAGGAGATCCAGAATCGTCCCCGTGACGGCCGCCAGCACGTCTACGTGTGGCGCCAACACGGGGACCACTTCATTGGACACGAGGAGCTCGCGGAGACGGAAGAGGCCGCAAGGGTGGAGCGCGCGGCCAAGCGTCTCGTGGATGAGGTTAAGGTAAGTGGTCCTTTGTGCTGCTCGACACTTATATGCTGTGTTCCTGGGTTCGACATATGTTCTTCTTGCAGGGCGTGATGAAAAGGGCGAAGTATCGGAAGAGGTGCTTCGACCAAATCGAGGGGATTGCGGCCGAGAACAAGGCCCTGTCCGCGGAGGTGGACCGGCTTCGGTCAGAAGTTGGGGAGAAGGTGGCCGAGATGAGTGCTCAGGAAGAGCGCCGTCTCGAGCTTACTCGGCGTTTAGCCGACCAGTATCGGCAGAGGACAAGTCAGTCGCGCACTCCGAGCAGTTGTATATAGCCGCGTGGTTAGTTTTGTTGACCAGGGGATTGTTCTTGTAGAATTGGAGGAAGAGGTTGCGCGCCTCCGACAAGATAAAGAGCAGCTCGGCCAATAGCTTGCCGGGGCGCTGGAGGCCGGGCGCCGAGCACGCGAGGAGCTAAGCCACAGGAATCGGGAGCTGTCTGGTAATAAGCGTGGCACCCCTTTTTTATTTGGTTGATCAACGTTTCTTTCCTTGTTCTTGAACTGACCTCCTGCTTGGTTTGTAGTGCTCAAGGTGAATACCAAGAAGCACTTAGACGAGCTGGTCAAGGATCAGGACTCCTGGAAGACTAACTGCATTAGGCTTTGGAAAGGAGTAGCCCCAGTTCTGGACTTGATCAGCCCCGAGCTTCCTGAAGACCAGCCCCGCACACCGAAACTGACGCCAGTCGAGAAAGCGCAACGGACGTGGGACTGGCTCCAGCAGTTCGTCAAGGACGCCGGGGAGTTCGCCGGCGCGCATGTCCTTAGCATGGTGCGCGCCCACTATCCCCTGGTCGACCTGTCCAGGCGGGAGAGGGGGTACCCCAAGGAAGTTGGCCCGCAGGAGGCAGACGACCTTCGAGCTGGCCTGCTAGACTTGTCATCGACGGTGATCGGCGACATTAACCTGTGCGGGACGGCCACTCCCCCCGACCAGTCGGGGTCTGACAGATTGGCCAGGGAGTTGTCGGGGGCGTCTATTGCTGGAGATGGGCGGTCGACGCCTGCGGTCTCGACCAGCCAGGCGCCGGTGGCCCCGACCCCTTCGTCTGGGCAGCAAGGCCAAGCGGGTGATCAGCCCGAGCAGTAGGCCTGTAGGATAGTCTGTAGGAGTAGACTAGTAGCCACCCGATGGAGTGTTTATTGTAAACTCTGTATGTAAAGTTTGTAATAAAGTTTGAATTTTGTCATGACCATGAATTTGAGCGCTGTAATGTTATCTGAGTGACGTATCACTGTGTTTGATTGATAGTCGTTAAGAATCTTTGGCGCAGAGGAAGACTGTTGTACTCGTCGGAAGCTCTGCGTGTATACATAGCAAAAAAGAAAAACTTTTATTATTGCTAATTATAAGAAACTTACAAGCAAAAGGTACTGGAACTTATGGATAAAAATGGCACAGTTTGTCTATGTGCCAAGAATTAGGCACGCGTGTTCCATCTTGATACGCCAGTCTGTAGGATGTAGGGCGTGTAACTTCGGCGACCACAAAGGGTCCTTCCCAAGGCGTGGATAACTTGTGCGTTCCTTCCTGGCTTGTTTTCCACTTGAGTACCAGGTCACCGACCATGAAAGAACGGTCTTTGACGTTCCTGTTGTGGTACCGCCTGATGGCTTCGAGATACTTTGCTGTTCGAAGACATGAAATTAGACGCTTTTCCTCCATGCAGTTGATTTCGAGCTCCCTGGCGTTGTCAGCCGTTGATTGGTCGAAGTTTTCAACTCTTGGAGATCTGAAGGTTATATCTGATGGAAGTACTGCCTCGGAGCCATAAACCATAAAGTAGGATGATACACCTGTATTGCGACTGGCCTGTGTTCGGAGACCCCAGACCACGGCCGGTAATTCTTTCATCCATTGACCAGGCGCTCTGTCGTTCTCGGTGTACAACCTTTTCTTTAAGGCATCGATGATCATTCCGTTCGCGCGTTCGACTTGACCGTTTGCTCGTGGGTGTGCTACTGACACGTATTTTACGACTATGCCTCTGTCATCGCAGAAGTCCCAGAACGTAGTGCCAGTGAACTGAGTGCCCAGGTCGGTGATTATACTGTTGGGGATCCCGAATCTGTGTATGATTTGATTGAGGAACTCCACAGCCTTCTCGGAGGTTGCTTTGACCAGTGGCATGTATTCGATCCACTTCGAGAATTTGTCGATTAACACGAAGACGAACTTGAAGTTGCCGGGAGCCGGTTTAAATGGCCCGATCATGTCGAGGCCCCAGCAGGCGAAAGGCCAGGATGACAGAATAGTTTGAATCTCATGAGTAGGTACGTGGGTCCTTTTGGCGAAGAACTGGCATCCTTCGCAATGTCGGACCAGTTTTTCTGCGTCGGTGACCGCGGTTGGCCAGTAAAAACCTGCTCGGAAAGCCTTCCCGACCAGTGTTCTGGAGGCTGCGTGGTTGCCGCAGGATCCGGCCTGTATGTCGTCTAGGAGCTTGATGCCATCCTCTTGGGATATGCATTTGAGCAGCACTTCGGAACTTGCATTTTTTCGCATAAGTTTGTCGTCCACCAGTATGTAATTCTTTGATCGTCGAATGAGGCGCTCGTTCTCCGTTTTATCCTGAAAGCCTGACCCGTCCGATATATACCTGATGAACGGAGTGCGCCAATCTCGGATGCCGGTTGTCGGAGTAGCGTCATCTATGAGCATTGCCTCAATAGGTTGCTTTTCGACCAGGTCTGTGCCCACACTTGGCTCATGGATGTCCTAGACGAAAACACCTCGCGGGATCTGGGCCCGAGATGACCCTAACTTGGACAGCGCATCCGCTGCCTGGTTCTTGTCCCGGACCACGTGGATGTACTCTATGCCATAGAAGTTGGATTCCCATTTGTGGATTTCTTTGCAGTAGAGATCCATCTTCTCGTGGGTTGCGTCCCATTCCTTGTTGAGTTGGTTGATAACTAAAGCGGAGTCGCCGTGGACGTAGAGGCGTTTGACTCCCAACTCAACGGATAGTTGTATGCCATGTAGGCATGCTTCGTACTCAGCAACATTGTTTGATGCCGGAAAAAGGATCCTAAGGACGTAACGCAATTTGTCCTTGTTAGGCGACACGAAAAGTATCCCAGCGCCGGCGCCGTTGATGTTCAAGGACCCGTCGAAGAACATTGACCAGTGATCGGAGACGTCGGAAACGGGAGGCTCGTTAAGATCCGTCCACTCTACGATGAAATCGACCAGGGCCTGAGACTTGACTGTGGTGCGACTCTGGAAATCTAGGTAGAATGGGCATAACTCCATTGCCTATTTTACAATTCTGTCGTTGGCGTCTTTATTGCGCAGAATATCCCCAAGAGGGAAACTGGTGGTTACCAAGACCCGATGGCCGTCGAAGTAGTGCTTTAGCTTCCTCGACGTTATTAAAATGGCGTATATGAGCTTCTGTATTTGTGGGTATCTGGCCTTGGACTCATTTAAGACTTTGCTTATGAAATAAACGGGTCTCTGGACCTTGTAGACGTGGCCTGGCTCGTCTCGCTCGACCACTATTGCCGTGGAGACGACCCTGTCGGTTGCTGCAATGTAAAGAAGTAGGTCTTCATTGGGCTGAGGCACTGTGAGAACAGGCGGTAGGGTGAGGAAAGTCTTGAGCTGGGTGAACACAGCGTCAGCTTCCTCTATCGAGGAGAATTTTTCCGACGCCTTCAAGAGTTTGAAGAAGGGAAGGCCTTTTTCTCCTAGTCTTGAGATGAAGCGGCTGAGGGCGGCCATACATCCGGTGAGCTTCTGAATATCCTTGACGTTCTTAGGTGGTCGCATGTCGAGCACTGCTTTTACTTTTGAAGAATTTGGTCGTATGCCGTCGCGGCTGACGACGTTGCCGAGCAGTAGACCAGAAGGGACCCCAAAGATGCACTTTTTGGGGTTAAGCTTCCACTTGTACTTGTTTAGTGCCTTGAAGGTTCGGTCTAAGTTGTCGATTAGGGTGCTTGCGTCCCTTGTTTTGATGACGACGTCGTCTACATAAGCCTCGATGAGGTCATCACGAATCTCGTCATGGAGGCATTGCTGGATGGCCCGTTGATAGGTGGCTCCGGCGTTTTTGAGTCCAAAGGATATGGTCGTGTAGCAGTATGCGCCGAAAGGAGTAATGAAAGACGTTTTGATTTGATCATCTTCCTTTAGCGAGATCTGGTGATAACCAGAGTAGCAGTCTAGAAAAGAGAGGAGTTCGCATCCGGCTGTTGAGTCGACTACCTCGTCAATGCGAGGGAGACCAAAAGGATCTTTAGGATAGTGTTTATTGAGATCAGTGTAATTAACGCACATTCTCCATTCATTATTCTTTTTGCGTACAAGAACCGGATTGGCGAGCCAATCGGGATGATACACTTCTTTTATGAATCCGGCTGCTAGAAGCCGTGTTATTTCTGTCCTAATAGCCTCCTTTTTGTCACGAGAAAACCGTCGCAGCTTTTGCTTGATGGGTCTTGCGGTCTTCGAGACATTTAAGGAGTGCTCGATCAGGTTCCGTGGGACGCCGGGCATGTCTGCGGGTTTCCATGCGAAAACGTTCACGTTGTCCCTTAGAAACGTGACGAGCGCGTCTTCCTATTTAGGGTCCAGGTTGGCCCCGATGAGGGCCGTCTTCTCGGGGCTGCCTTCGACCAGCTGTACTTCCTTGTACTCCTTGGATTTTGAATTCTTCCTGGGGGTCTCCTGCTCGGGTAGTCGGAGCTGGTCGGGATGGAGTTGTGCGGTTTGGGTTGCTGTTTCTGCCATGAGAATTGAAAGATCAATTGCTTCAGTGATCTTGAAGCTCTCCTCCTCGCAAGTATATGCGGTGTAGACATTGCCTCTGACAATTAGGACGCCCTTCTCTGTAGGCATTTTGAGGACCAGATATGAGTAATGTGGGACTGCCATGAACTTTGTCAGCGATGGTCAGCCCAGTATGGCGTGATAGGTTCCGTCGAAGTCGGCGACCACGAAGTTGACGAAATCTGTTCGAAAGTGGTCGGACGTGTCGAATTGGACAGGCAGTGTTATCTGTCCAAGGGGCACTAAACTTTGACCTGGCAAGACTCCCCAGAATTGAGCATCGTAGGACTTTAGCTGTGCCGGGGTTAACTTGAGAGCAGGCAAGCTGTTGCGAAAAAGGATATCAATGGAGCTTCCCCCGTCGACGAGCACGCGCTCGAATCTGATGGTGTTGATGCAAGGATCCAGTATTAGAGGGAAACGTCCTGGTTCTGGGATGGTGGCCCACTGGTCCTTCCTGCTGAAGGAGATTTCCCTATGCGACCACGGAGGGAATTTCGGGTCAGCGATTAGTCCATCCGTGGTGTCTATATTGAGGCAGGCTCTTTTTAAGAGCTTCCTTTCTCGCTTAGACTCGGTGGAGACCTTGCCCCTAAAGATGGAGTGGACCACGTCGGTGGGACTGACATACTGGTGTCGTGGGTCCCTATCCTGGTCCTCGTCCTCATCTTCATGATCGCGCCCGTCCTGTTTCCCATTTTTCTTGGCTGTGTCGTCTTGAGCAGCCCGCCGTGTGTAGATGCTTTTTAGGACGCGACATTCTTCCATCGTGTGGTTGGACTTTGGATGCAGCTGGCATGGTCCCTTCAACGTCTTGTTGTAGTCTTCCTGGTAGTCTCGCCGCCCATTGGGACGCTTGACCATATTCACCTCGTGGTCGTGATCACGAGGGCGCTTGCCTCTGAAGTCATCGCGGTTGTCACGCCGCCTGTCCCAGCCTTCTCTGTGGTCCGATTGTCGGGGCGACGATGGTTCCTGTTGTCGAAACGACCTCGACTGTCATCTCGTCGAGGGGGCTGGTCGGGACCTCTCGCATCGTCCCGGATGAGTTTTTCTGCGTCGTCGGCGTCGGCGTAGTTTTTGGCCGTGGCAAGAAGCTCGGCCATCGTTGTTGGCCTTTTGCGCAGTAGCTTGTTCCTCAGTGCTTCGTGGAAGCGCAGCCCCTTGATGAAAGCATATATGGCCTCGTCATGGGAAATTTTTAGGATCTTAAGGCGCATATCCGAGAATCGTCGGATGTAATCGTGCAGAGGCTCGTTCTTCTTGTTCCATATTCTTTCGAGGTCGTATTTGTTCCCCGGCTGTTCGCATGTAGCGATGAAATTGTCGATGAATGCTTGTCGTAACTCTTCCCAGGAGTCGAAAGAGTCCTCGGGCAGACCTAGGAGCCACTGGTGACCGGCCTGGTCGAGGACGACTGGGAAGTAGTTGGCCATGACGTGCTCATCTCCTGCTGCTGACCGGACGGCGATCTCGTATAGAGTGATCCAGTTTTCTGGGTTTTCCTTACCGTCGTATTTTTTGAGTTTCTCAAGTTTGAAGTTTCTGGGCCACACGACCTGGCGGGGGTGTGAGAAGAACTGTCTCAGGCCCGGGGGGCCGTGAGTTGCATCGTACTCAATACGACGTAGGTTTTCGTGGACTGCTCTCTCCGTGGCGCGCCTGTTGATGCGGTCCCAGGCGTCTTTGGGAGGGATGTTGTATCGAAGATCCCTGTGCTGGTTTACTTCCTGACCACGCCCGCGATTCTGCTCGCGATGGCCGCCATCGTCACGCCGTGAATCTTTTCGATGATTGTTGGGAGAACGGCTGCGGTGGTGCCTGCTGGGTTGTGGTGAGGTCCGGCTGCGATGAGTCTGGTCGGAGGAGACCTCTGTATAGGAGATAGCTTGGACTCTTTTGAGCAGAGTGGCTGTCTGTCCCATCGTGGCGATCAGGTGTGCTCGAACGCTGGATCGGACGCCCTGGCATTCGGGAGTATCAGGGAGTCGATCTAAGTTGGCCATGGCGACAGCCACGTTGGCGCTTGGAGTTTTGTAGACTGGCTGATCCCCGACCATGTCGAAAGCGTCGGTGAGGTTATGTGGCAGGAGTTGGCGCTCCTCGTCCGCGCGTCGTCGGGCACGGTCAGCATTGCGCTGCTCACGGAGCTGCCTCTGCTCGTCTGTTTCTCCGTCAACGACCGGCTCGTTGGCGCTGACATTGAAAACGAGGTCTCCACGCCGAGGTGGAAAGACCGGGAAGCAAGAGAAACCCGGAGGATACGGTGGTAAATCCAGGTCGTAGTCTTCGTCCTTGGAATTTATGACTTCGGTAGGAACGGAGCTAGTGCTAGAGTTTGTGCTGGAAGCCTGGCCGTCCCGTAGTTCTCGGATCGTCACCATGTTGACGTAGTGACGAGCTGGTCGATTGCTCCGCTTTGGCGACCAACCAGCCCCGTTGAAGAGGGATTAGATGTGCCGTGAGTAGTGAACGGCCGAATTGTTCAGCCCGTAAGGAGAGCCTTGATGTGGACCAGCCTCGAGTTTGACGGACTGTCCTGAGGCGGTCGAGGTTATCGTCAGAGATGTTCCCAGCTGTTCGTGTGTGACGACACGAGTTGGCCGGTGGGAGTTGTAAAAATCCGTTGACGTGGCTTGGTCAGGCTGGCGCGAGATCCCATCTATTGGTCGGGAAGCTTCGAGAAGCTTGAGATCGACGCGATCAAGGGCTCGGAAAAGGTCCGAGCCATCGATCTTCTTTCCCCTGTAGCGCGGAAGCGGTGGTCGCGTGCTCGGTGCCGGTGTCCGCGTGGTCGGAGCCGATGTCGCCGTCATCCCAGATCGGATCTGGGTTTCTTCCGAAACCGTGACCGTGGGGCCACCGCCGCGGGTTGTCCACGTAATCTGGCCGACGGTGAATGTGAGGCCTTCAGGCACGGCTGCAGAAGCTGGAACGATGACCATCTTGTTCGCTGGAAAAGTTGTACGCACACCCCCTACCTGGCGCGCCACTGTCGACGAAAGCTAGTCGGCAGTCTACCTTGGGGTATAACCACGGTAATAGTTTATCAGTAGACGGTGCGCAAACTATGAACTCAATGGTGACGCAAGACACGGACAAGCTTTTTATCCAGGTTCGGCCGCCGTGTGGGCGTAATACCTACGTCCTGCGTCTGATTGTATTGGATTGAGAATAATGTGTCTTAAGGGGGGTCCCTTTCCCCTCCTTATATAGTCTGGAGGGCAGGGTTACAGATCTGGAAACTAATCCTAGTCGGTTACAATTGCCATAGATAGCTCAATATCAATTCCTATTCTAACCGGCTACAATCCTGCTTGATCTCCACGTCTTGTTTCCTTGCGCGAAACTCCGAGCAGTCGGATCAAGCCTCGAACTCATCTCGTAATGGACCAAGCCTCCTGGCCCAAGTCTAGCCGTAAGGGTATGAGGGTTTATACCCCCACAATGGGATTGAGTTGCGAATTTGGAGTCCTTGTCCTTGTAGAGAATACCAGGAATCCTTAAAGAGATTCACAAGATGGTTCTTGGGAGTTTGAGGGACTGTGCAAGGTGATCAAGAAGGTTCTATTAAAAGTTTTAATTGGAAAGACTTTGACTCGTTACACAAATTGGATGAGGCTACCTCGACTACTTGATGGACAAGTCATACCAAAATGTACTTAGAAATTAAACCAACTCTCCACTATTAGATTTTCTTGTAATAAACTAGGAAACATACATATCAACTGATTAGGACTCTACCTCTAACCCTACACTTGGACTATGTAAGGAGGGGCAGGGAACCCTTGATCGGTCACCCCAAGATCACCCCAACTTAGATCCAGTATAGATCGAGCTCATCCTCAAGATAGCTCCACCCATGGCCACAATGTTGTGATCCCCTACTCGCAACTCAGCCCAATTGGCGCACAAACAATAAAGATCATCATCTACAATGGACTTAGGTACTTCATACCTAAACCAGTATAAATCTGTGTCTGATGTGCTACCCCCATCTAATTTGCTACCATGATACACAATTACTAGAACAATAAATTCTACAACATCCATGTCTATAGAAATGGATTTCTAGAGGCAGTTCGCAATTTGGCTCGCATTTGAAAATATGTGCAGCACGATAAAATTCATAACTTTTAAAATCCAGACAAATAAAGATAAACTTTATACCAAAGTTATACATCTCGATGAGACTATAATTTTGTATCTAATGACCTTTTTCACTTGAAAAAATTTAAGGCCAAAAAATTCTATGTTTTCAATTTTTCAAATTCTTTTAATTTTTTTCAAACAACTTAAACGGAGAAAGGATGCACTAATTTTTCAGTTTAATCTTTTTCATTTAAATTTGTTTAGGATGTCAAATATTTTATTTATTACAGTATTTGTTAAAGTAAATACAAAAGGATTGTATTAGCCACTTGGTCACAAGTAGCCAAGGGCGGATCCAGCACCGGGGCAGAGAGTGGACCTTGAAGCCCTTCCTAAGCCCCTCCTACTAATTTAGACCTATTCAAGTTTACAAAGAGAGGCTAAGGATGGAATATTATAAGATAAGCTCCTTCTGACTTATTTTTCTAGATCCGCCATTGCAAGTAGCTTAGAGTACGTGGTAAGGAAAATGCAAGGTCAAAGGCTCTCTAAATTTGATCCCCTATGGGCCACACATGTGATCGTGGGGGCTGTGTAGTGAGCTTCTCCCGAGGTAAACCTTTTTTTGCTAATTTTTGGCTGGATTTTCAAATTCCAGAGAGCAACTTTTAGAGATGTCTCAACTTCGGTCCCCATCTAGAAATCAAACTTTAAGGGTGATTTGGTAATTTCAACCCATCTCTAAAATTGATTTTAGGGATTTCTGGATAGCCACCTATGTAAAAAATATACAAAGACGATAGAGGCGGATGAAGCACTCGCCTCTCAAAACTCATTCTAGCCATCTCTAAAAAAAGTTTTTTTAGCAGTGAATGTTGCACATACTTTGTATTTTATTTTGTTTTAAGTTTTGGATGGTATAATAAGTGAGGGTGGTTGTATGCATTATACGATGCAAGCTGAAACTTTTTTCCTTTATTTGAAAAACAAACTAAGGAGCTATTCTGAAGTGCAATAGGCCGAAAACTGGGGGTGCTATGCATGAAATTTTAAAAATTCAATCATTCGCATTCGCATCCCTTAAAATTCTATGTTCTTTTATTGGGCAATCTATGTGCGCACTTTTCTACTTTAGGCATTAGTATGCTATGCTATCCTAGTAGACAGAATATGCTGTTGCCTCATAAAGAAATTTGTGGCACAAGTGCATATTCCACTAGCAAAACCTTAGACATATTTCTCCTTCCACTTGGGTGCATGAGCGTTGTTCCAGTAATGGCTCTCCCTAGGCTATTAGAATGAACAGCTGATTGCATTAAATTGCTAATCTCATTTTAGTTTGTAGATAATGTATGCATGGGCCGAAACACCATAAAAAAATTGAGCATTATTAACAAAATTTGTCATGAATAATTCTTCAGAAATCGATGAAATGCAGTATCTTTTCTGAAGAAAATAAGTAGAGATATAATGATCAATATATATACCACATTCGGTCGTATTTGCTTTTCTCGTAGGGCCATCCTCAATAATGTATGTACTCGTTGGAAGAATGAAGTATAGGTGCCCTACTTACAACTAGCGACCCTGTTAGTTATCTATAGGCCCTTCTCCACTTCATTAGTGAAGCTGTTTTTTGGGGCTTCAGCTCCATGAATGGCTCTATCGGTGGAGTTTAAGCTATTTTGATAAATCGTTTGGCAAAACAACTCTTTCCTTAAAATATGCTCTCACATAACGCCATGTAGGATGAGGTGAAGCCGGAAGAAGCCACTATTTTTGGCTCCTTCACACCCCAGAGCTCTGTGAGAACATGTTTTTAGGGGGCTTCATTGGTGGAGCCATTCTATTTTACCCCGTTTGGCACAAAACGGCTCCAAACGGCTCTTGAAGCCGCTGGAGAAGCCGCGCCAAACGGGGCCATAGTATTCGTTTGGATCCAGAGTTCCAGCACTAATCGTTAGCAGTTATTACTTGTTAGCTCTATGGATCAAAAGGGACTAATATTTTGGTACATGAATTCATCGAACGTTCCATTTGTCTCGTACAAATCACCCTACCTATGCTAGTTAGGTTCATGCATGGCGCGTGATAAGATGAAGTATCGGAACTCTAGGTAGTTATAGCTTGCTGATAATATATGGCCGTGTGCATGAATGTAGGGACAGCGTGATAGTAGAGAGAATAATTGTCGAAAGACTGGGCTACTACAAGCCGGAGAGGAGGATAACATTGGCGATAAGAATTGCTACGTGGTGTTCCAGCTTCCAATAAAGACACGTCGACGGCTAGCTTATCCTCCAGACATGCATCCATGCAACTTTACACACAAGGATATGCATATAGCATCAATATAATATACTCTCCAGTCAATATGCCTGTTTGGTTCGTGACCATAACATGCCATGACACACGTCGTTAGTCATGTCATAATTTTTCTAACCCTTGTTTGGTTCGCTGCCACAACTATGACATGCCGCGTACTTTCTTAGCACACTAAGCCACACGTCATAGACTCATTTTATTGCCAATCTTTGTCATAAGTGTGGCTTTAATTTTTCTCACCAAACTTTTTATGGCAACCACATTTGTAGAAGATTTGGCGTGACAAATGTGGCATGTACCAAACATACTCAAATGACGATGGTGTACGTGTATGTATTTGGATTATATATTCTGAGAAGATATATTCTATACATTGGATTTTGCTATTGTTTGTACCTATAACTAACAAATAAATCATATACTTTTATGAAGCTCTTTTTTACTCCCTTTGTCCACAAAAAGTTGCAATTTTCACTTTTTGATGAGTTAAACAATTTGAACTTTGAATTATATAAGAAAGTATTAACATTCATAATACAAAGTAAGTATCAAAATTAGTTATAGAATATATTTTTATAGTAAACTTCATTGGATGCATGAATGTTATGAATGCTATTTATTACAAGCTTAAACTAATTTAACCGGTACAAATCTCATATTAAATCCTTTTGTACAGAGAGAATAACACAAATCTACTCATACCACTCCAAGCATTTGAACTCAACACGTAAAAAGTAGTATTTTGTAGTCAAAGCTTCGAAGATCAACCTCAAAAGTCAAATATCACTTTTTTGTCACCGGAAGGAGTAATGGAGAGCATGTATGTGGAGGGCGTACGTACATAAGCATTTGCATGTTTTTTGCTCTATAGGCTCCAAAATGTAGCTCAATTTAGTTTTATACTAAGTCAAACAGGTATGGTACTTCGAAATAATTACCTTCGAAATAATTATGAACCATTGAACTGAACTAAATAACAATTATCATATATAATTATCTTCTAGGAGGTAACAGAAGAAATAGGCCTTTTTCCAGTGGCTTTTTTGAAACCCATTCATCGTCCAATATGGTGTTCCGATGAATCAACTTAATCACTATACGAGGCGACTCATGAAGGAGAGAAATTGAACCGATGCAAGATCATGAGTCGATTCATGATGAATAAACAAAGGTTTTGGAGGAGGGAAGAATGAACCTTCCTCTCAGCCAGGCGGAGGCAGAAAGTACTGTTGACTGATTTATTGTGAGAGAAAAACACTGTTGAATGGCTAGCAGATTCGACTGATAAGCCCAAACGAACACCATCAGGCCAGGCTACGAAGAGAGATATATGTTTTTTATTTCTATATGGGGCTCACCATGGATTTGTGCTCTTTGAGTCGACTCATCCTTTCTGACAACATTTTTGTCTCTCTCCTCGATGAACCGGTGCATGAGGTGGCCCATATATACACTACGGGAGAATCGAAATTTCTCGAGTGTCACAAGCTTTTTCGAGTGCTAAAAATCGAGCACTCGGAGCCAATCTTCCCCGAGTGTTGTATTCGGAGAAGAATTGCACTCGAGGAAGAGAGGCTTCCCCGAGTGTCGTAGCCTACCTGGCACTCAGGGAAGAATGACACTCGTAAAAAGTCCTCTTCCCTGAGCGCAACACTCGGGGAAGAGCCGCACTCGGGGAAGAAAAGTGTTTCTTGACGTCCCAAACAAACGACGCCGTCGGAGCTTAAAATAAAAAAAAAATCTTCCCTGAGTGCCAAAAAAACTCTCGGAGAAGGCGCCTTTTCCCAAGTGCTAATGCATGACACTCGGGGAAAATGTTGGCTTCCCCGAGTGTTGTAGAGCTAAGAAAGGCACTCAAAGGCACTCGTGGAAGATTTTTTTTAGTTTTTTTTCCTAATTTTTTTCTGATGCCTTCCCACATTATTTCAAACTTCTTGTTCAAATTTGGGGATATTTAAACTTCTTTAAGTATATTTCATTTGTTTTTTTCGTTTCATTGATTTTTTTGCAAACTTCAAATTTGAACTGCAGGTGCATTAAATAATGAAATTTCTTTATTCAAAAAATGATATTCACGATATTTGGTGTATTTTAAGACCATATCCACAAGCTCAATGAAATGTGAAACATCTTCCTGCTGTAACATTAGAAACAACTTGCGGAAAAAATGTTTTTAAATTATATAAAATCCATAAAAAGTCCAAAAATCAAGAAACTTGTCTGGGGGTCATTTTATCACATGTAGAGACTATGATAAAAAATTGGGAAGGTTTAGAACAAGTTGCGATGTTGGATGTGTAAAACCTAGACATCTTTACATGTGATCACTTATGACCCCATATGGAGATGTCTAGGTTTTAAGCATCCGATGTTCAAATTGGGTAAAGAAATTCCATTATTTAATGCACCTACAGTTCAAATTTGAAGTTTGCAAAAAAAATCAATGAAACAAAAAAAACTAATGAAATATACTAAAAAAAGTTTAAATACCCCCAAATTTGAACAAGAGGTTAAAAATAATTTGGGAAGGCCTCAAAAAAATTGGGAAGGCCTCATATACATGTATGATCTAATAACTAGACATGAGGATGAGATTTTCTCCTAACATTTTTTTTATTGTGAAAAAAGGCAAACATGATTTAGTTGTACCTTTTGTTAATATGGAAAATCTAATCCAAATTGGGTAAAGATTCTCTTAATGAGTCTGAGTGGCGACAAATTATACGGATTTTGAGAAATAGATACAACACAGTGGCAAAAAATGATGCACCCAGGATAATATATGCAAGTTGAGTGAGCTTGACATATGATTCCATGACCCACACGAGTGAATCTGATATACATCATTTTCCAAATGTCGCAAAACTAACTTTGCAGTGGCATCTTTCCATGGATACAAAAAAAAAATCAAAATCAGTGGGGGCATTATAGCCAAAGAAGAATATAATTTATCCGCTCAGGATAAAAGAAAGGGTTCAGTTTCCTTACAAAAACTACTCTCCTCGTTCTTAGATAAATCAATTTGAGTTATCTTAAGTAAAATCTTTTAATATTTAACCGATTTTATAAAAATAGCACCAGAATTTATGATACTAAGTTAACCATTTGATATGCTACGAAATATATTTTAGAATTTGTTCATTTGATATCATAAATATTATTGTATTTTTTATAAGCATGGTTAAACATGAAAAGTTTGATTTAAGACAATACTAGGAATTGATTTATCCACGGAGAGGAAGTACTATTTTAATCAACATTATTAGTCATTTTTAATTATAGTTTTTTAATTTTATTAGGCCTTGTTTATATCTAAAAACTTTTTAGATTTCGCTACTATAGCATTTTGTTTATATTTGGTAATTAGTGTTTAATCATAGACTAACTTGACTCAAAAGATTCGTCTCACGATTTACAGACAAACTGTATAATTAATTATTTTTTTTATCTACATTTAATGTTTCATACATGTGTTGTAAGATTCGATGTGAAGGAGAATCTTTAACAAAAAAATTAAATTTTGGGGTAAACTAAACTTGCAATGCCAGGAGAGCTCGCACGATTATTGACGAGCCGCCCGCGGGGATTCCCATAAAAGGGGCACGCAATGGTAGCCATCCACGCGTTGGACTCCTGTACAGGTATTCCCTTTGACATTTGCTAATGATTTGACGCCAGAGAACAAAGCCGACGTGGCATAACTGTATGAAGGATCACACTGCCACATGGCAGCTGCAATGGTCGTCTGACTAGGAAAGGTGCATGGCATCGAGGGCGACGCCTCTAAATGGAGAATCTGTAACTAACTACTGCTATTCGCTACAGTACTAGAGATGCAACCACCTTTGAGCTCATTATTAGTAAGATCTTTTCTTACTCTCAAGTGGTTTCATATGCTTTGCCACGTCATATTCATATGGGTGGGGCAGATAATTAGTATCGACTGAATTAATCACCAACATTCCAAGAACAGACATCTTCGACAACCACTTGTGTTGGAGGATCTTTTTCTTTAAAAAAATATTAATGATTATTATTTTATTAATGATCTGACTAAAAAAATATTTTTAATCTAACCCTTTTAGTGTCTAGCATAACAGGACTACTCTAAACACTGAGCGAACCACACTTACCGTCATCCCACTTACTTACTATCATCCCACTTATGCTTTGGCCCTCACTTCGCGTAAAAGGATTAACCCGAAGATGATGGGATGGACTCTAAAAGCCTTAGAGCATCTCCAGCAGTGCTACCTAAATCAAACTACCTAAATGTCTATTTGGGTAGCCACCTATTTTAATACTATCTAGATTTTGCTCTCAACTCCAGCAATACTTCTAAAACTAGCTACTCAGATTTGGGTAGCCAACAAATCTATTGGGTGGATAGGTAGTCTGCTGAAGTGGATTTTTAGGACTCCACTACTCAGATTGGAGATAGGTAGTCCATTTAGATAGTCTGCTGGAGATGCTCTTATATGTTGGTCTAACCCACTCTTAACAACTAAGGTGGGACTAAACCCTCCATAGTTATCTCATAATATGCACATAGGTCACCACGGGCCATATTCTAAATTGGGCTGGGTGTAAAAAGTTTTGTTCTTACAATCAGGTATTACACCAAGCTGGCACTATTAGGCGACTGGGACACGAGAGTTAGCCATGCTGGCACTATCGGGCGACTGGGCTGGGGATCAGTGTGTTGAACCACGCCATCTAGCGCGATAAGACCTATACAGGATCAAGTTCTTCTCTTGTTACAACTGTGTTTGCTTTGATGGGTGGAAATTTGCAATTTAATGGGTGTTTTTTTTTCAGATATGCTAGGAAGTCCAAGTTATCATATAGTACTAGGCTTAGTACTTCACCTAGTAAAAATACACATTGTGTAGATCAAAACCTTATTTTTTTACATTTCTTTGATCTAGGGTTATGGGTAAAATTATATGGATAATAAATTAGATTTAGATAGCTATAATAAATTGGCTAAAGTTAGGGTTATGAATGGTAGTTCCTTTGGATGTACAGTTACCAAATTATGATTAAAGTTCTAGTTGTTTTAGCTATAGGCATGATAATATAATGGAATTAAACCAACTAAGTTATTGTATCTTTGTATATGCTAGTGTTATCAATCGTTGGATAGGATTTTCTATCTCTTTCTAGTGTAGTGCAATGGTATTGTTTTAGTGAAATAAATTTTGAAGATACATAATTACATGTTTTTTATTATTTTTCTTAGGACAAGACACCTACAAACGTGCCCATGAAAGTTAAAAACAAGTGAGCTCGTGCGTATGTTTGCACAATGATATAAGTAAGAGTGATGATAATGACGATGCAAACATGGGGAAGACTCTTTCTATGTTCTCTACAACAGATGGGGGTGTGGATACACCATGCAAAATTAGACCGACCTCGGAGTGCGAGGCCATCGAAGCTAAACATTTGGTTTATCAACAGACTCACAATACTCTACTATGAAGGCCATAAATCTTCCATTGGAGTGCGATTAAGGTCCATCAGTCCATGAGTACTTGATGAAAAACTTATTTGAAAACCTTCAAATAAACCTGATCTGACCTCAATATCACATGACAAGGTCTCCAAATAATCAAGAAATATTTCCACTAATTATGTCGAGTACTATGATGCCGTTGTGGGCCTGTTAATCGCCCTTGGGAGCCTAGAAGAAGTGGGAGCACACCCTAACTATGTGGATAACCCTTCAAGGATGTCCAAGGACATCATTCTCCTTGGACACCACCTTAGAAGGCCAATGTACGTCCAAGACAAGTTGAAGGCCTAATACATATGTTTGAGTCTATCTTAGATTCTAGGAGCAGTCCATGCCAAAACGGATGTCTAGGTCACATATGGACTCCGTTTTGGATGTTCTGTCTATGCATGGAAAGCTAAAGAGATAATATTTTCAATGGCATTGGTCATACTTTAAAATCCATTTGAAATCAATGGAAATTGTTAAAAAGTTATCATTCAGAATCTGTCAGGGTAATATGCCATCATCTTTTGGACCATTGAGCTTGTAATATGTTAGGACTCTGAGACACAAATAGGTATACTTGGTCATTTGTTAGATTATGTTAGATTTTGAGTTTTGATTTAGATTAATTTGTCTTTGAGTAGTTGTCAGTTATCAATTTATGAGACCTTAATTTCGAGTGCTTAATCATACATCGGTAGTTGTCACTTTGATTTAGATTGTGTTCTTCGAGATTTTTCACTTGTATTCTTCGAGGAAGGGATTAACCTTCTCAATGAGGTCAACCGGGTAGTTAGTTAGATGGTTGATAACTAGAGGATATGTTGCGCTAAGGTTACAAGGTTTTAGATATTTTCATATATCTAAAGCCGGATTAGTGTCTAGTTTTCATCAAATCGTCGTTGGTAAAAGATCGGGGCCGTTCGTATCAACTTGCTCGAGCACGGATCTTTTAAAATGTATATGCTTAAAGTGAAGCCTATAAAATGGAGAGAGTATTTTGGCCCTTTGCTGCAACCTAAGATTGGTGGTAGCGTGCATCGCCTACTACTATGCATGCACGCATGGGCAATGCCAAAATATCTAAGGGGAACTAAAAGTCGTGCAACCATAGCCCATCTTGATGATATGTAGACTTGTAGATGCTCATCGTAGATAGCTCATCTAGTTCTTGTCGGAGAACGAGCAGCGCGATATGGTGACGACGACAAAATGCTTTGGATGGCATTGGCACCAAAAAGTAATTAAGCCATGGTGTAACTACAGGGTTTGTTTGATCTATATGTATTCTAGGAAATGAGAGTGGGAGTACAGTTCTGTCATTCATAAGAAGAAAACAAGTCTAGTCTATACAATGAGAGTGAAAGGCAAAGACCCATGCTGACCCTCACGACATGCACTTAGGCGCCCAATAAGTTCCTCTGCGAGCTCATGAGTAAGAACGTGTTTGGTTCACACCACTTCAAGTTTAGTCACCCAAACCAGCTCCTAAAGTTTAGTCATGCCCATGTTTAGACCTCGTTTGGTTACTGTTGCTAAACTTTAGTCCATATCACATTAGATATTTGGACACATACATGAAGTATTAAATATAAATAATTTACGAGACTAAAAATATAGCTAGAGACTAATTTGCGAGACTATTTTTTAAAGCCTCCATAATTAGACACTAATTGCTACAGTACACATGTGCTAATGATAAATTAATTAGGCTTACTAAATTCGTCTTGCAGATGGAATCTGTAATTTATTTTTCTATTAGTATCCAAATATCCTATAGACCACCATATGTAACATCTGATATGACACCTATTAAACTTTAGTTATATAACCAAATACCCCCTTAGTTTGGTGGACGGAAAGAGACTAAAAGAGACCTTTTAGTCAGGGTGTTTGGATTCACAGCTTGGCTAAAAGGTGGGCTTTAGTCCTATTTAGCAACACTTGGGTGAGTAGTTAGGTAATACACTTTTTAGTCCCATTTAGTCATAGTGTTCGAGTAAAAGTGACTAGATGAGACTAGATTTAGGAGACGAGGAGTAAACCAAATACCCCCTAAATCCTTATTATTCTTTGATTATTTCTGGGATTTGATTATTCCTAGGATTTATCAATACTTTTTATAAAGAGTTTTACCTCAGCATTTAAGAAAGCAAATGTCAGATACCATACTGGGAATACCAGTTTGTCATAAAATCAAAAGAAGCACTAAACAGCCTAGAACAAGAACTAAATTTCTTGAATGTCTGTAGACACCAGCACGGCAGGCTTGAAGTGCTTCATCCAATGTAGGATCCTTTCCTTCACTTTCCTTCACTTCTGCATGAAGGACAGCGCAACAAACTCATTCCGCCACACAAATAAATACATTTCTTTGACTATTACGATTCATGTTTGACCATTTGTCTTATTTAAATTTTTTGTGCAAATAATAAAATAAATAAATCATTATAAAAATATATCTAACAATAAAATAAGTCATAAAAAATAAATAATATTTACTAAAAATTTTTGAATAAGACAAACGGTCAAACATGAATCATAGAAGTCAAATAAATACGTTTATTTGTAGGACGAAGGGAGTAGATGATATCAAAGGGAGAATTCGGGAACTTATTTTCGATGGCCATGGGATTTTTTTGAAACGAAATAGCCATGGGATTTATCAATACTAAATTACTAATAGATGCAGATCAATACAAGTGGATTGAAGAGGCAAATGAAAATTTTCTTCTAGTCCACTCAATTTACATATAGTGATATAGGAAATGGACTTATCCAAACAGCCTCAATTCAGAAGAAAATAGCAGTATTATATATAGTCCAAAAGGAAAATGATTTCAAGATTACATATTATAGGAAAAAATCAATAAATACAAATGCACATCGAAGACCATACAAAGTTTAAAATCTGTTTGGAATATACATGAATTTTCTAAGAATCATACATGAATTTCACAAAAAAAAATCAGTTCGATTTTGTAGAAAAATGTAGGAATACAGAAAAAAAAATCCCCATGTTCTAAACAGGGACTTAACCTAACAAGTGTTTTTTATGGCACGGAGTACTTAAACATTATCTAGTGAGAGGAACGTGGGGGTAGTACTCCCCAGTCCACAAAAATTTGCAATTTTCATTTTTTCGATAAATCAAACAATTTAAATTTTAACTAAAGTATACAAAATAAGTACCATTTGATTAGTTATAGAATATATAATTATGATAAATATATTTAAAGCCACAAATGTTAAATTTATTTACTTTAAACTTGGTAAGACATGAACTAGTTTGACTAGCGCAGTTCCGTAGTTACATTCTTCTGTGGATGGAGTGAGGGACTATTAGATGTGGTTCCGTAATTACATTTTTTTTGTCAATGGAGTTTTTTTTAGAGAACATACGTGGCATGTA
Organism: Sorghum bicolor; assembly: GCF_000003195.3. Classification (NCBI taxonomy): domain Eukaryota; kingdom Viridiplantae; phylum Streptophyta; class Magnoliopsida; order Poales; family Poaceae; genus Sorghum; species Sorghum bicolor. Next base: position 2,571,559 of record NC_012876.2, on the reverse strand, counting down.
TTTCATTAAAAAGAAAAAGATAGTTCAAAGTACAATCCACCGAAAGTTTTTCGTGGATGGAGTGAGGGGGCAGAATAAAGCCTTGTTTAGTTGCGAAAAGTTTTTAAATTTTAACACTGTAATACTTTTGTTTTTATTTGACAATTATTGTCCAACTATAGGCTAAGGCCTTGTTTAGTTTGCAAAAATTTTCAAAATTCTCCGTCACATCGAATCTTTGGTCGCATGCATGGAGCTTTAAATATAGACAAAAATAAAAACTAATTGCATAGTTTACATGTAATTTGTGAGATGAATCTTTTGAGCCTAGTTACTCTATGATTGGACAAAACGAAAGTGCTACAGTAGCCAAAAACTCAATTTTTTGCCAACTAAACAAGGCCTAATTAGACTCAAAAGATTTGTCTCGTAAATTACAGTTTTCGTCTATATTTAGTGCTCCATGTATCATAAAATTTGATGTGACGTAGAATTTTGAAAAGTTTTTGAATTTTAGGGTGAACTAAACAAGGCCTACAAAGTGGGTGTCCGTACGGCCTCCAAGCTACAGTTCCAACGGAAAGGTTTGCTCCTCTAGCTCTGAAGCTCTAGTTGGAAGGCGCGCCAAGCTAAAGCTAGGCCCTAGGCGGAATTCAAACCGCAATTCCAAACCGAGGTGTAAAGCTAGCCTAGCACACACTTGTCGCGGCCGGCTTGACAAGTCAGAACCGAATCCGCCCCCTCCGATCTATTCTAGCGAGGATTAACAATTCCAGCAGGTTATTGTTCTTGAGGGAAGCCGCCCCATGGAGCAAGCGGAAGGAATTATTGGCGCCAACGGGGGGTGGAGATTCGATGGAACTATGCAAGGAGGAGGAGGAGAGGTCGGGGAAGAGAGCTAGCTAGCTAGGCAGCTGAGAGATGGCGGGGGCAGGGGAATTCGGCCATATCCGAAAGGCATCCATCCATCCCAGGCAGGCACACGCACACGCATCGCCCATCCATCCACTCAGCATCATCTCCCCCGGCGCCGACGTCGGTTTCTTTCCGGGATTCCTCCATGGCCAGGGCCAGGCCAGGCCAGCGAGAATAATAATCTATCCCCCCATCCCATTCCCCCTGCCCCAGAGATGAGAGAATCCACCTCGGCTGGCCGGCCGGCCGGCCATCCCCCGCGCTCCCGCCCGCCCTTAAATATGATCCCTGCCCCCCGTCTCCTGCCACCGTGGAGCTCCACAACCCAAACCCCTCTCTCCATCATCGTTATCATCTCCCCCTCTCTCCTTTGCTAGCTTGCTGCACACCTTCAGAGCTAGCTTCATTAATTAGCTGCAGTTCAAAGGCGCCGTCCATTCTAGCTCGGCCGGTGTTCTTGCCTTGGTAATACATCTTCCATTCTTGGTCTATGATATGTATACCTACCTTGCATGCTTGGGTTTAGCAAGCAGCAGCTCTGAGTTTCTCACCTGCCTATAGCTAGCAAACAGGTTATGCATTGCGTGCGTACCGTGCTTTACAATTCCTCCTCACCTTCAACAACCTGCATACAGAACAAGTTCATATATAGATCTCAGGCAAGGTTGATCCATCCATGCACAGCACACAGCTAGCGCACCTGCCTTGTGTGCATGTCGAATTTTGCCCGCCGCAAAATGTGACCAGTCCACGTTCATGCCACCATCCTTTCCTTTTCTTCAAATACATATAGCAAAACACGGTCGCAAATGCAGTAGAAAATATACATGCTGTGTAGTTCATCCTCCTTTTCTTTTCTTTTTTTTCTTGAAGTTCAGAGAGAAAGGGTAGCCTGTTTTACCATTGTCAGATCAAAGTGTTGCATCTTCTTGCACCTGAACTGGGATTTGGAATTCTAACCGCACCAATATAATTTCCAACTGCAGGCATGCATAGCCAGTTGGTCTGCGGCGGCTGCAAGCGTCTTCTCCAGTACCGCAGGGGAGCCACCGGCGTCTGCTGCCCAACCTGCAACACTTTCACAGCCGCCAACCCATCAGGTATACTATACACATATCAGCATAAAGCACAAAGCCTTTTTTCCCTTGTCCGATCGTGATGATGCTACAGTCTAAAGAAGCAAAGATACAATTGCCTGTTCAGTCCAGTTTTCTCAGCGAAAAACTCTGCTTTTGTTTCCTCTAGGACCGGAGATGTCTGAACTCGTCTGTGGCGGCTGCTTCACCATGCTGGTGCACTCCCGCAGCGCCACCAACATACGCTGCCCTCACTGTAGTAGGCTCAACTCCACAAGATCAGGTGAAACCTCATGTCCAATTCCCTTTAGTCTGCCTGCAACAAACAGGCTACAACTGCATTCTCATGCAAGTTTCTTCCTCCAGCTGACACAAGTTTCCTGATCCTAAACTGAAGCAGGAAACCAAATGGGTCACCTGTCATGCGGGCAATGCCGGACAACTCTGGCATACCCACCGGGAGCGACGACAGTCGGGTGCCCAACATGCCGCAACATTAATCCAGTCAGGGTATGTGTACTGCACAACTGAATTTGTCTTCTCTTCGTCGTTGCATATGTCATCAATCGCAACTCATATTCCGTTTACAAACTACTTCCTACAGAACAACCACACCGGTGGCTCTGCACGGCCAGCGCCATCGGTTAGTCTTTCTTTTTTTTTTGCCTAGTCTCCACAGTCAGTACAGTTCCACACATATATAGAACACCAAAAGTTATTAGGAGGTAGTACTATTGGTGTCCAAAGTAATTCTATGGCCCTATGGGATGGGACCATTAAGCAGTTGATGACCACAGCACAACCACCCTTTTGTTGCATCAATTGTGGGGTTGTCCTTCATAAAAATCACAACTTTGGTAGGTTCAGGTTGCTCCATGGTTTGCATGGGAATCAGTTCCTCAAGTAGGCAAGTACCAATGATTAGCACATTCCGCACGCGTCCCACCGAGAGATTTTTCGCTTGAAATCCTTGGACCATCTAGTGCTGCGATGAAAGCACTGGTCCATCGGGTTGAAGCAAACCGTCTAAATTCAGACTGATGTCAAATGTTCGTCGATAATGAAACAGGCTTTATTCGCTCAACTTTCATGCTCCTTGCAGGATGCTCGGCCCCAGACGGTTCTGGTGGAGAATCCTAAGACACTGGATGAAAAGGGCAAACTGGTGAGCTTATCTCAAACACTATGACCATAGTTCGTTGGTTTTCCCTCGTTGTCAAAGTCACCAAGTGAACTATGAACAATCAATCAGACTTGACTGTTTTGTTTCTTCTGATCTGTTCCAGGTGAGCAATGTCGCCGTTGGTGTCACCTCATGGAAAAGATGACCAAGAACTCCTTCCGGAAATCGTCCCAGGGGTTGCCTATAGACTAAACCCTTCGTGGACATGTATAACTACTATCATCGTCAACAACAACAACAACAGCAGCTAATGTAAAATCAAGTGTGTTTTGAAGCTTGATGTCATATATATATAAGTAAACAAGTAACTGTTGAGCAGCAAAAGATCTGAAAAATGTAAATACGCTAGCCAGCCGTGTGCGTGCGCTAGCCTGCTGTGTACTTTGAGAGCCGAAAAGGAATGGAAAGGAGCGAAGCAAGCATCGTGTCCTGGAATTTTTATTCTTGCCCTACCAATGTTAGACACGCTGAGTCGACTCTGCACTCTAGCGCTTTGCAAATTCGGATTCTCCGGTTGAAAAATGGAGACAGCTACTTTGTGTTTGTGGAGAAAGGATAGTGATAGCCAGCCACAGGGTGTATGCCTGCCTGCTTCTTTTTACTGGGCACAGAAAAGTGGCACTCCTAATTCGAGCGTTCCTCATGATAAGATTTGACCAGCTGAAGATTCTGCAGCCGAAACTCTCTAGAGAGTTTTTTCTTTGCAGAAACTGCGTCGGTCGTTTTCAGTTTTACTTTTTTCACAGTGCTGAACTGATTGAAGTGCTGATTTGGATGTGATTATCCAGAAGGCAAACGAACAAAAAGAAAAAAGCAGGCCTCTTTCGCTGTTTGTGCCTTTGTGCAGCACAGTTTTCAGTTCATGCGAAATCCATTTTGTAGGGATGGGGATGTAAGCAGTAACCAGATTGAAAGTTCAGATAACAGGAAGATGTCATGACCGAATTCCCAGCACAGTTTTCAGTTCATGCGAAATCCATTTCGCCCATTGTTAGCGAGTACTAGATAGGTTGAGAACAATTAAGGGGGGGGCGCAGGCAAAGGCAAGCTCACCTGAATTCACCTCCGCGGACTGGGCGACGATGGCCTGACTGACTGCTTCTGCTTCTGCTTCTGCGTCAGCGTCACCTACCAAGCCGGCACCTGAATGAGCTTTGCTATGCACTGCACGGAATCAAGGAGGCGCTGCGGTGGCGGCGCGGCCGAGACCGAGACGGGACTACACCGATCGAAGGCCGTGCAGTGCATGGATGTTCCTCGCCATGGCGCGCGCGCCGTCGTCCCCATGGAGCTTGGAACGCCATACGCATGGGAATGGGACCGTGCTGGCCCGCGGCGGCGCGGCCTCGGCCCCGCCATGAAGCTCGACCATTAACGCCGCCGCGCGCCCGCGCCTGAGGACCGCAGATCGTGCTTCGTGGTGCGCGCGGCTGCCCGCACCACCACCCCCGGGCGGCTCGGAGGATGTAGGACCATGCGCGCATGGTCGGTCGGGATGGATTCATCAGCTTGTCCTTGTCACTCGTCACGTGCCGGCGCCGCCGCCTCGCCGGCCCGTTCGAGTGGCGGGTGGGCTCTTTTCCGTTACTGATGACGACGTCGGCGAGGAGCCGCCGGCGCCCGCCGGGGGGTTCACGTCGCGTGACGCAAAGCGAGGATGAGGGGAGCCCATTTCCACGGTGGGCTGGGCTGGGCTGTGGTAGCTCTATTCTCGTCTACGAGACCACGGCCCGTTTTAGGAATGGGCTGAGCCTCGATCACAAGCGACGACTGCATTGGCTGGACCCCAGTAATTCATTTTTTTTCCTTGAAAACAAATACTAAGACACTACTAGTAGTACCGTTAGTTAACTATATTCCATGGAAAAACAAAGGTTGGATTAGTTTTGTATTTTTTTTCTCTCAAAGAAGAGTGACCTGGCTAGTATTTCATGCAAACCAAACCCTTAGAGCCTCTATAAATAAAACTCGTATGCATTCAAACCAATGGACTAAGCCTGTTCGCTTGAGCTTATTTGCCGAATCTGTCAGTCGTTCAGCAATATTTTTTCTCACAATAAATCAGCAAATAGTACTTTCAGCCAAATGAATAGGCACGTTCCAAACCTTTGCTAAGAGTTTTCTCTGATTTTCTTTCATTTTTTATCTCATGAAAAGCTGACTGGGCTCACATGCATCTGAACAAGGCCAAAATGGAGTAATAATAACCATCTTTCATTGAAACAAAAAAAAAACTCTAGTTTGGCTAATACTAATGAATTAATTAATAACAATTGCAGCTGCAGTGCACATGTGATGCACCTCCAGCCTCCAAGCACACAACCAGAGAGATTCCCAAATTTAGTCAAACCCATGCAAAGATCACCCACCCTCCTCATCCTCTTCCCCCAGATCAATCAAATCACCTTCACCTCCTAGAAAATGTTTATTATTAATCACCGACACCAACCCTAACTAAACATATATCTTTACAATTAATCCTACTGCAAAACATATCCATGTAGCAGTATTTGGCACTAATATAAAAATGGTATTATTATTACTACTACTATGCACTAACACGGAGTATTATAGTTTTTTTGAAACTAACCTTCCCGGGTTAAGCTTAGCGCTTAGCAAAACGCTTGCCGAGATCGTTTTTGCAGAAAGGTCCAGAGATATTTCGCGATTTCACCGCGAGGTCCCTGGAGCTTGTGCGATGCCGTGGTATAATACGCCTTCACGTGGCGCGGCGTGGGCGCAAATTCTAATGCCAATGGCGGCCGGTGCCGGCGCCGGCGAGCCCGCCCCGCGCGCGGAGGCAGCCGGCTTCGGCTCTGGCTCTGGCTCCAACCACCTGCGTCCGAGGCGGGGCCCGCCGCCCCCGTCCCCGTCCCCCGCGGTCGGGAAGCCGCTCCCGTCGGGCGCGGTGCCGCGCCACGCGTTCGTGTTCGACGGCGATGGCGGCTTCTCCGAGGCGCCCTGGGGCCTGGGCCTGGCGCCGTCGGCGTCCGGCGGGTCGGCGCGGCGTCCCAGGCCCGGGGAGTTCACGTGGCACCACGTGGAGCTCCCGCGCTCCGCGGCCAAGCCGCTCCACCACGCGCAGGCGCTCATCGAGCTCCTCTGCCCGCCGCTCACGCTGCAGGAGATCCTCGCGTTCGTCGCCACGGGCCCGCACTGCTGCTCCTCCTCCGGGGACAGCGGAGGCGCGCTCCTGCTCCGGGTCAGCTCGCCGGGCCCCGTCGGCAGCGCGTGCGCGCTCCGCCTCGCCGTGCGCGTCACCGAGAGCTCCGTCGTCACCGTGTCCGTCGGCGGGGTCCCGCGCCTCGCGTTCGGGACCAAGCAGGCGTCGCTGCTCTCCGAGGTGCCGCTCGGCGTCGTCGCCGACGAGGGACACGGCGGGGGATGCGCCGTCGACGGCGGCGTCGTCATCGAGGAGCGCCTGCTCGAGTCGCTGCTGGCCATGAACCACGCCGACGGCGCGCACACCGACAACCCGGTGCCGCGGACGGTGTCCAACCTCCTCGTGCACGTCCTCGGCACGCACGTAGACCACGTCCACGACATTGTCACGCGCCTCGAGATGGACCTCGACGCCATCGAGCTGCAGCTCGACAAAGGTGAGCGGTCGGAGGTCGTGGTCGGAGGTTGCTTTCTTGCTGGTCAATCATCGCGTAAAGCTCCCTTTCATTCCTCATCTGGATAAAAGATATTCGATTGCTGCTAACCTACGCTTCTTTGGTTGGTTGGTGACGCTGAAAATGCTGACCTCTTGCTGCATGAACTCAGATCAATGTGATAGAATTAGATTTGACTCATGATTGCATACGAGGTTTTCTTTAAATAAAATAAACAAAAGGTTGCAAGGTTTGAAAGGGTGGGGTTGGTATGCATTCCATCAGAACGACAAATTCCAGACATTTTGGAATGGTTGAATTGAATGCAGGTCCTGAATGTAACTTCGAGGATGACTCTGTTACATGTATTCATGTAATTTCATGAATCAGGATCCTATATAATGGCAGTAGAGTTTCCAAAGTAGACCCTGATCATTCTTCCAAACCATATAAATTTTGCAACAATGCTATGCGACCTATGCCAAGTTAAATGATGTATGCTTCAGCAAAGGTTTATTAGCATTGTGCAAATATAGAGGGGTACCATATGGCAAATGTACTCTCCATGCTTATTGCATTCCAGGATTCAACAAACAAGGTTTCGAACTTTCACCTTTTTCTCTCCAATGACTAGCCTTTTTATTTTATGAACTGTGTGGATTGTGCTTGTTGCAGGTGGTCACTTTCTGAGGAAACTTTTGCTGGATGGCAGGAGATTCCCAAAAATGCATCTCGATCTACAGCGGTTGCTTCAGGTATGAGTTTTCTCTCGAGTTTCTGGGAAATATATTGGGAACCTGGAATGTTTTATAATTTGCACTGCTTTAGTCAAAATCGCAAACATGCATGAAGTGAGTGCTGATATGACATTGAGGTTGTCATGCTGTGTTGCTTATAATTTGGCTTTCAGGTTCTAAAAGTGCAGTTACATGAATTCAGTTAAGGCCTTGTTTACTTCCAAAAATTTTTGCAAAATATGAATAGTAGCATTTTCGTTTATATTTGACAAATATTGTCCAATTATAGACTAACTAGGCTCAAAAGATTCGTCTCGTCAATTCCGACCAAACTGTGTAATTACTTTTTATTTTTATTTTTATTTAATACTTCATGCATACGTCTAAATATTCGATGTGACGGGAAATCTGAAAAATTTTGCAAAATTTTTAGGAAACTAAACAAGGCCTAATCTATAGAACAGAAGTCACAGACTCAATGCTACTATTTTTGTTTGTGTAGGTTGTTTCTCACGGTGAACAAGTATTCCCCCGCGTGAAAGAAAAATGTGCGAGCAAGAGTTGGTTCGCAACTGGAGATATAGCAGCCCTTGAAGATCTGATAGGTCGCCTCAGAAGGCTCAAAGAAAACCTAGGATTCATTACAAATAGAGTTACCACACTTCAGGCTAGTCTCGATAGTTGGCAATCAGAGCAGATAAACAAAAGCTTGTACTACCTTTCATTTCTCTCCATAATATTCCTTCCTCTTTCCATTGTCACTGGAGGTAAGTTCATTGTCCTGGTGCTCACTCGTGTACTTTCCTGAATTAATTTCTGTTCTTTTTCAGGGTTCTTATTTACCTGATTTATGTTGCAAAATTTGTCAGTTTTCGGGATGAATGTTGGTGGCGTGCCATGGACCGAGCAGAACAAGAACCCTAAAAACCGGGATGGCTTCATGAATGTCATGCTAATATGTGTTGTGATCTTATTACTTCTGTTGCTATGTTTCTTATTTCCTTCATTATATTCTCATGTGACGTCATGGAGAACACGCCGTGAACTGACCCGGAGCAATTCTCAGAACAAGAGGCATCTGAAACTCTTCAAAGGTCACAAAGAAGGTTACATGCGCCTATGACAATACTATTGCAAACTGTGGTGTTCATTTCAGCAGTAAGGTTATTGTCAGTGATGTTGTAAGATTAGCGGAGAAAAGATCCTAGATAGTCAACACATGTACAGGTTTGAAGGAGAACCTCCATTTGAGGTTCATACCATGTTCATTGCTTAGTTTATTTTGTTGTAGTCTTGGTGTCCTGGGGTAACTTGTAGATTCATGGCTGTCACTGTACCTTTATTTATTCTGATTCTGAAAATGAAACATTTCTTCAATGAAGACCACCCACGACAATTGGTCATTGTTGTTCCAGGTCATAGTTGTACGCATGTTCTCGAAAAAAAAAGGTCATAGTTGTACGCAGCAAATTCCTGCCTGTTTTCGGCACATTGAAACAGTCGGAATAACACCTATGTTTTTTCTTCTGAAATATGTTGTTGTTTCTATTGCTTTGCTGCATGCCAGCTTTTTCTTCTGAAATATGTTTGTTTCTATTGCTTTGCTGCACGCCAGCCTTACTGCACATACCTGGCAATTTGCATTGCCAGCGGTCGGCAGAACATGACTGAGTCTCCTGCACGAGCAATGAAAGTTGCCAAGTTGTTTATGCAAGTGTGTTGATCGAATCCATCGAGTAGACCGATACCTGCATATGAACGTTGACATTTGGTTTGGAATTTGGTGACAAACCTGGCCAGAAGGCCTTCAAACGAATTATATCCATGGCACACTAGCATCTACCAACATTTCTGATAAAGTATAACAATGTGAATTCCAGATGTTGCCATCTTAAACAAGTACTATATATCAAAACCACTCAACAGTGTCAATATGATAATATGATTTCTGAATATAATTTCATATTTGAATACAAGGGTGAACGCCGAAGCTGAAAACACGCTTCATTGTCTGCAACAAAAAGAACGCAGGAAAAGAAATTGACCATCCAGTACAAAAGGCTTTTCCCACTCCAAAATGTGACAAAAAGGATTGGAATATTTTGATCATACATCTCTGGGAAAAATTGAAATTATGACGTCTCACTTCTATGGACAGCCCCGTGTGATTGCTTGATGGTAACTCTACCAAAACAGAAATGGTTGCAATTGATGGGACACCACCAGAATTATTCTAAAACCTGTAATTAAGAGGAACTGTGTAAGGATGCAACTAATAAGGACTAGATAAATAAAGTAGCAAATTGGGCTGGGGGAACCAGAGATTTACTTATTGTGTTGTTTATTGTATAAATATTTCATACCACGACACTGAAAAGCAAGAAAAGCCCACCTCTCCAGTTATACAGAATTGCATCTATTGTTCAGAAATTTACTAAGACTTCATCTTCAGCACTAGCTTCGAGATATTGAAAGCCATAACTCTTAACGTTGCTTGTTCACATTTATCATGACCACCCAAAGATAAACGATGAAAAGTGGTAGGAAAAAAAAGGAGGGCACCTTGATCCAAGTTCATTACCGGCTTTCTGTACAGGAGATGAATGATCTGCAAACACAAAGCAATGTGTCCATAATGATTCACTCTGCTGACCCACAGACAGAGAGTAATGATAGACAGAACCACTTGACATACCAGTAGAAATAATTCTATCAATGTTATCTATGCGTCGCTGTATGGACTTGAGTAGCATGTTCATTGCTGAAATCCTCTTGCGGATACTGGAAATCCTTGCTGAATGTTGCATTATTATCATTGAGGGTGCATTCTCTAATAGCCTGTCTAGCTCTGCAAAAACTCAGTCTTAGTTTCATACAGTTATTGGATACACATACATACATACTTTCCATCAAAATTATGTGTACGCAGACAATAGCACATTAGGTGAGAAAAAAAATTGAATAAAAGCATGGAGCCTTGGAGCAAAGGAAAATGTAAGAGACTTCTCCAAGTGGCTTAGGGTTCTCCAAGTGTTATTTGGTGTGCCCAATTTTTTTTACCGGATTGGAAACCTGGTCACCTGCAGGCAAGTTGGACACTCACACATGTGCCCATGACAGAATCATGAATCTCAGTTTAATATTTTTAATCATTGTATACTGTTTAACTGCTAGAATTTTCTAGTTCATCCATTTATTTGTTAACTCGCTTGAGACAATGAAGAGACTGAAATTGGACTAAATAAAAAGTAGATTCAGGTGCAACTAAGAACTATGTTTATGGGTGGATTTGGATTATTTAAATTGAGCCTCTCAGACAGTATATAGAGAGTTTACATGACTTGGGGCAAGCCAGCACACAAGGATCCTAATCCCAAGTAACTCTATCCTAGTCGTGTTATACTCTAACAATGTCAAGTGCAACTTAGAACAGCAGAAGTAGATTCAATCAAGTCCCTGGGTAAGGATATTGAAAACATAGCAAGAAACATAACATGCAATCTCGCACAAGAAATACGATGGTGCATTAGTTAAATTAAATTAAACTACAGAAGCAAGTTACAACGAGCTATAATTTCAACTTCGCCCTGTCACGGTTGCAATCCCAAAGAGGCAAAGTACATTTTTGGTCCCTGAATTTCATTACCATGGTGAGGAAATTACGAAAGAGTGCTGGAGTAGTTTAAGGCAAAGTAGATAAATAAATACAGAGCTCACAACTCATTTGTTCGTATGTCATCTAAATCCCACTAGTCTTCTGTTAGAATCTCAAAGAGGCAAAGTACATTTTTTGGGATGTCCCTGAATTTCATTGCCATCGTGATGACGAAATTACGGAAGAGTACTGAATAGTTCAAGAAAAGAGGCAAAGTAGATAGATAAAACACAGAGCTCACAACTCAATTGCTAGTATGTCATTTAAATCCCACTACTCTTCGGTTTGAATTAACGCCACAATACACCGCATCCGAAGCTGGAGAACCCTAAGCCACAACGCGCGCACCACACGACAGCATCAGCAGCAGACAAAGTCGAAGGCGGGAGCGGGGAGAGGCACCTACCTCCGTTGAGGCGGTCGACGGCAGCGGCGACCTCGTCCTGGCTCCGGGCAGTAGCGGCCGCCCGCTCCTCGTGCTCCCGCAGCGCGCCGGCCAGCACCCCCGCGATCGCGGAGGCCAGCGCCTCGCACCGCTCCGGAGTGGGCGCCGCGGCACGCTCGTCCTCCACGCCGCCGTCGACCGCGCTCTCCGGAGGCGGCGCCTCGCACCGCTCTGGAGTGGGCGCGGCGGCACGCTCGTTCTCCACGCCTCCGTCGACCGCGCTCTCCGGAGGCCGGTCGCCGTCGGCGGCCGTGGCGGCGGAGTAGGAGGGGAGATCCGCGCCGTCCATTGGAGTGGTGGTCCCATCGAGAGACCACGAGCGTAGTGGTGGAGAGAGACATGAGCGAGACGGCGTTGGGCCTTAATTGGGCCGAATAGGGCATTGCATTTGGTTAGTGAGCCTTCGGTTGGACTTGGGCCTAAACGAAAGGTCCTATCGTGGGCTTGATTAGTCCACGCTCGCGGTTTTGAAATGGACCGTAGATTGTGCATTTCCTTTGGTTGGCCAGTCCAACTAGATGATAAGACGATGTTTAATCCCCTCAAAAAAAAACTAGCAAATGTTTAAACAACACAATGGGACTTTTAAAAAATAAAAACGAAAACCATTTCCTTTTATAAGTGATTTTTAAAATATTTTTAAAAAATAAAAAATAAAAAATTCAGAACGAGTATCAGAGTCAGAATGGGACTTTGGTTTTTAGCTTCAGGCCTACAGCGAACCGAGGCATTGCACACACAAAGAAAAAAAATTGATGATAAAACAAAACCATCTCGCGGTAACACTGGATCGCAGACCAAAACAACCTCGCGGTACGTTTAACGTCAGAGATACGCAGACGTGCCACAGCAGCAAACCGTTACTGCAATTAAAATCGATGTAGAGCATCAGCTTGGCAACAGAGGTTCGAGCTGCAAAATATGTTGTCTGCTTCAATGTTCATATGCACCATTATAGAGAAACTGTCGGTCATAGAATGAACAATAGCTTCAATGCTTGTATGAGACTATGAGTCAATGTTGAGCATCAGCTTCAATGTGAAGCATAGCGATCGGTGTGCTCTTCAACACAGCAGGACGCTGTTTCTCTGATGATTTACAGAAACAGGCCAGATAAACCAGCACCAACGAGCAGATACCACAATAACACAATGAAAGATCAGGCAAGCACAGCATAAACAAACACAGGAATTACTTAACAGGTAGGTAGATAGGTAGGTCGATATTAGCAGCAAATAAAGCTCCATCATAATAGGTTCACAAAACAGACCGAGTTGTCTTAGTGCAAAACTCTGGATATAACTAGAACCACGATAGCCTACTGAAGTGCAGGTTTCCGAGACAAGCCAATTGACAGATGGCAAACTGTGACTGCACACCAGGTTCACGCCTCTCCATGAGCAAACGCATCCGAAGAAATGTATGTACTCAAGCATGCCATCACGTCCACCATCCATCTCCACCAGCTTACTTAGATCTCTGCCTCATCTTTCGGCGCTTCCTCTTCAGCCTCCTCATGCGCTTCTTCTTCCACTGAAGATTGACAGATAAGAATGCATTAGTTGAGTGAGCATTAGATAAGAGGAAAAATAATAGCACAGCATAGACAAGAATGCAACTAACTAAAATGAAGAAGAACAGGACCATTCTTGTATACTCCATCCATTCCAACTTATAAGACTTTATGGCTTTCTAGATTCATGGCTTTTACTATACCCTTGGATATAGTGTATATCTAAATACATAGCAAAAGCAATGTACCTAGAGAAGCCAAAACAGCTTATGTTTTGAAATGAGGGAGTACAAGACAATTAAAGACATACTGTAAGGAATACATCTAACAACTATGCAAAAGAACGGGGCTATCCTTATCCTGTCCATCACACAATTTTCAATTAACTACAAAACAGAATTCTTATCTTAAGTGCCTGGCAACATACTACCTTTTTGTGCTGCAGGTTAAGTGGAGGAAGTAGACAATTCCACAGATTAAAGGTAAACACGGAACAAAAATCTCTCCAGGCAGATTCCAGTACAATTGCACTGATAAGCATTAGTAATGACAAACACTGATAAGCATCAACGTGCAATTGCTTATTTACGGTGCCAGGCAGATTCCAGTGCAAACAAATCATAAGTAACAAAGCATCTAAATCTTTAAAAATTTAGAGCAAGGACTACAGTCACCATCAGATGCTGCTAGAAATGCAATTCAATCTCCTAACAACATTTCACAAGCAGAGGCTTAAGGCCATCATCCACGGGGCTCATATCAAGTGTATGCGATTAAGAAACCTTCACCGTGGCCAGGGAAGAACCCTAGAAGACGGCGGCGCCACAAGCACGCGACGCCTCCGAGACCGCAGCGGCTGGACCATGCGGAAACGATGCACGGGACACAGAGATACCAAGCTCTGCGCGACACGATTTGTCACAGCTCGGCTCGAAACATGTGCATCTAAACAAGGCCCTATGCATTGAGACTGGTCTAAGGATCAGCCTCGCGCAGAGCGGCACCTCGCGTCCCAAGCTACCGATCCAGACCCGGCCGCCGCGACGAGGGGGGCGTCCACGAGCGCACGGCGAGATCCGCCGTCCCATAAGAGATTCCACCCCAGAATTGCGCCACTCGAGCCTCTCTCTTTGTAATCACAGCCCCGGGACATGGACGAACCGAGTTGAGAACTACTCGTGGCAACGAGTTGCTACGCCACACACGGATCTAATCGACGAGATGGTAGGCGCGAGGAGTAGGCGCGGAGATGGATGGAGGATACCTTGGCCCTCATGGTCGCCTCCTCGCGTGCTCTCCTTGGCGCGTCTCCTCCTCCTGCGGCGGCGGCGGCGGCGGGTTCACGATAGGGGAGGGGAATGGGAGGACGGCGGCGGCTGACGGTATATATAGGTGGGGAGGGGTGCGGAACCCTAGTAGGAGTGATCAGGTAGCGTCGAGAACGTTGTGGGCTTGGGCCTTACGCCCTTACGTGGGCCACTGGTCTTGGCGTCCACCAAGTCCACCACAATATTTTTTTTTATGGCCCATTTGGCCTTTCATTTTAGAGAAACTAGGATCTCCTTTATGGACTAGGTTATTTGAGGTTGACACCATGGTGAGCCAGGCATGTAACTCTAAGAGCAACTCCAACAGTTTGCTAAAAGTACTTGGCATCCTAGGATTTTTGCCAAAATCATAAAAAACAGCCTCCAACAAATTGGCAAAACTACTTGGCAATTTTGTGAGCTTGGCAAAATCCCCCCTTCACTTGGCAAATATGCCAAGTCCTCCATCATTTGGCATCACGTGTATCCCAATTTGCCAACTAGTTTTGCCAACTTGTTGGAGGCTCAATTTTGTGATTTTGGCAAAAACCCTAGGATGCCAAGTTCTTTTGCCAAGCCTAAATAACAAACTGTTGGAGAAGACCTCTTTTTTCACTTAGCATTTGGTTTTGAGACTTGGCAAAATTATAGATTTGCCAAGTGAGTTTTAGTCGTAAACTGTTGGAGTTGCTCTAAGGATATGGAATTACGGTTAATAGACCAGTTAGTGCAGATGTCCCCGTCTCTCTGAACGGTATCATGGCCTCGGTATGTAATCAAGAGAGTTTCACTAACACTTACATAAAAATACATTTTTAGCTACCTTACACCTAGAATATTACGTTCCCATTTTATTCATAATTTAGAACTCTTGCATTCATTCCTCATTCCCATGAATAACCATTTGCATCTTCATTATTTTTGTAGGCTTCATTCTCTTGTTATTAACTACCACATATTTTATGCGCAGTAGCTGTTAAGAACGGGAACGTGCATTCAGAAATCAGGACAATTTTCTTTTCCAAACACCATGCAATCCATAAGCTCTATAGACTGTATACTATCAATGCAAGTACCACAACACTAATGCGCAAATTCTTCTCATCATGATTCATGAAAGCAATTTGTGGCTCATGCTGTTCGCTTGCATGATTGTGTTCTTCATTTTCTTCAATAGATCAAAGCATCATTCACATAGCATTATTGAATCATCCTCTAC